>NC_041046.1:39038484-39338484 GCF_900634775.1 Gouania willdenowi
AGTCAGACCACACATTAAACTGGTTCAGCCCCTCCCCCTTTGCCCTGCTAACAGGAGAAATTCCATTGCAAGGCTTAGTTTCAATAATAATTGTAATTTTAATTGTAATTGTAAAAATGCTGGTCACCGTAATCATAATTGAGTTGTAATTGAACATGGATAATTACAGACGTAATTGTAATTGAAAAATGTAATTGACCCCAACCCCGGCACAGCTTATAAGTAAATTAAGTGAAGTCGTAGTTATAATAGTTTTCAAATATTTAAAAATTCGACACTCATTTTTGCTTAAACTGTGGGAAAACTTTGAGTTTTTTTTTTTATTTTTTTTTTTTAAATGAGCCTTTATGTAGCAGGACAGAGGAGTTGATAACAAATGTTTATTAAATAAAGTTTGTAACTTCTTTGTTTGATTTGTTTCAAAAAGGAATAAAATAATGGATTAAAAGGAAAACATCAAGGCTGATCATTTTAACAAGTTGTAATAATTTAATTTAACTTAATAAGTTAGTTAATAATAAATAGTTTTACATTTCCTAAAGAGTCAATTAAGTGAACATTCTTGAATTTTTTTTTTTTACAGAATTCAAACCATGTAGAGGTCGTGACCTGTCAGGTGACTTCCTGTCTGCTCATATTTCACTCCTGAGTCACGACGTCCGGTCTGACGCACACACAGCCCACGGCGTAGAGGCGGGACTCCAGGCGGAAGTGATTTTGGTTTCCACCTTCCGGCGCTGTGATACGACGCAGCAGCAGCCCCTGTTGCATTAAGGGTTGTGAGTGCAGGCTTTGGTCCTCGTGCCCGTTTGCATCTAGGCAGCCTTTGAGCAGACAGCGAGCCTCGGACAGCACCGGAGGGAAGCAGTTGTCGTCATGAGAGAAGCTGTGGGCCAGGACAGAACAAGGTCACGACCCGACTGCATGTGATAACCAGCACATCATGTGATCTTTGGCCCTCCCTGGCAATAATTCTTGATAGGGGGGCCAAAGAAAACATTGAATCAAATATATAGACCGTCTCAAGATTTGGGCCAACCACGTGTGTAACATATACAATAAAGGAAACATTATTAGTAACATAATTGATCATTTTGACTCAAAAAAATTGCATCAATGCGTCATTTAATGTTGTAAATTTTTTGATAAAATCAGAAGAATCATTGTGATGAAGAATTGTGCAACAGAAGAAGAACCAACCTAAAGTCTCAAAAGTCTGGGATCATTTCACTGAAAACTTATACTACACACTTTATAGCACTTAAAGAGTAACTAAATTAAACTAAAATAAATGCCTTAATCATGGGCGGGGCTTCTGGAGCAGTTAAGACACGCCCACTCTACACTACAAAATCTCCAAAGAACAATCTATGCTATGCTAACTAGCTACTCATTATTCAATATACAGTACCTATCTATTCACTCTTCTCTCAGTCCAAACTACTCACCACAGATTGTAGAGCCCATAGGTGCTAGTTTTTATAAAAGGGGCGGGGTTAACAGTGCTTGTTTGTGATGCAAGATGGTCCCAAAATGTCATATGATCTTGTTCTCAGCCTAAACCACAGCTCTATTGTAATAGCCGGGTTTCAACCCATTTTACAACTAAATATGACAAATTGAAATACTTTGACTAAAATGTTGAGAGTTGGACCAGGATCAATCAACAGCACTACTTTATACCCAGATACATTTGTATTAAGCAGAAAAACAGTTTTTGGGTTTAGTTACTCTTTAAAATATTTGTATATAATGTACATTATATTGATAATTGTATTTTTTCGAGTTAATTTTGGAAAAACTGTAATGAAAACCTTTGACCACTCACTCGTACGTCCACGGAGAGATGGAGGAATTGTGCAGCGGGCGCATGCTCGGGGCTGGGCTGAAGGCGGTGGGATCAATGTGCAGTGGGAATGTCTGGACGTCCTTTGACACCTGTTTCACCATCTCTTTGGGCATCGCCGTTACTTCTGACATCATCATCACCACCATCATCACTACCGCAGCACAGATGACCTAAAGACAAGGATGGCTCTGAGGTCACTCAAACTGTTCACACAGAGCCAGTCCTGGCATTTTGTGTCCAGACCAGCCCACTACATTATCAGTGACACCATGTAGAAGCTATTATGTCACTGATGCTCAACATGTGGCTCTTTATGTCTTAATTTTAAATATTATTCCCACAGAAAACCTTAAAAGGGGGGAACTTTTTAACCCCTTTTTACCTATTTCCTTTGACACTTTTTCAGACTTTAGCTACATTTTGCTAATAAATACCCAATTTTTCCTATAATGCGTCCATTTTGTGAATTTTTCTTGACACTTTAATCCAACTTTTGTCCAGTCTCTAATTTTTTTGGTCACTTTTTATCCAAATAAGCTACTTTTGCCCAATAAATACCACTTTTTTTCCCTCTATTTTGCCTCTTTTTGTTCCACATCTTTGCCTTTTTCACTATTGTTTGCCACATTTTGTCCATTTAAGCTCCCTTTTCCATTACATACCACCTGGTTCCTCTTTATTTGCCAATTTGCCAATTGCCACTCTTGACTGATTTTGGCCCATTTTACACTCTTTTCTTGCCATGTTTTTGCCACTTTTGGACCATTTTTAGTCACTTGTTACATGTCTGCCTCCACTCAGCTCATCAAAAAAAAAAAAAAAACAAGTAGCGGATGGGACCTGCCCCACTTCTGGTCGCGGTCCACCGGGACTATACTCCAGTATGCCCGATGGCCAGTCCACCGCTGCACAGAGCGGAGATGGCATCTGACCCCGTGACCCTGAGCTTAGGCCTATAATGTTTTACTTATATTTACATCTACAGCTTGCACTTAAAACATCTACGATTACATTAGGCAACACAAAGTAGCAAAGCTGTTATACATTTTTATTTTGATTTATTTTATTTATTTTTTATAACAGTATATCAATTTTTAAGAAAACACTACTTAGTTTATGATGAAATCTAAAGATTCACATTCAGGAGAACATCCTAGAAAATATTCAGCCATAGCGCAGTGTTGGAGGAATCAAACCATTAACTTTCCTCGCCAAAAAACAATAACATTTGTCTCACATTTATCTCAAACCGTTCTAGAAAAGCTTTAGGGATCTGTTTGTGTATTTTAAAGTTGATGTGTGTGACGTTTGTGTGTCATTGTGAGTTTGTGTTCTTACCGTCATTCCACAGAGTTTGTTCTTCTGATCATGTTGTCGTCTCCGTTAAATCCAGATGTTTGTGTCGCCCCTGTTGGTTGTTTGGACTTATGTCGTGCACGCACAGGCACCCTGGGCTCAGCTGGAGGTTCAGGTAAAGTTGTCAGCCAGTGTTGTTTTCCTTCAGTCGAACTCCAGGCTTTTATCTGCATTCAGACCCTCTGCGATGTTGTCATCGTGCGTGGACTTCCTGTCAGAGAGCCTTTCATCTTCTTCTGAACCACAGGAATCCAAATCCAATGACGAAACCTGCTCCTTGACCCAGTTTCACTCTGAGGTTAAGGTGGCAGATGTCTCAGGGTCACCTCCACCTCTGCATTATCTAATCATACTCAGTGATAGTCCTTTGAATTTTATATAGCTGAGACGTGGTGTCCTTGTGGTGTGGGGTTTTCATGTCCCACTCATTTCTGTAATTTTACGTAATTCTGTGAGATTTTTTTTTTTTTTTTTTTTGTTTTTCAAAAATGAATAATTGTCTTTCCAATAGTGAAGCTGAACCGATAACTTATCGTCTCAAATTAGAAACCTTCTTCATATTTTAAAAATGTAAAACCTTCTCAGTCTCAAAGCAAGACAGCACATTTACCCATAGGCGTTTCTGGCTATAAGCGAATTATGCAATTGCAAAGAGCCCCATGAGCCACTAGGGACCCTCAAAGCTAAGTCTGCCGCCTCATTCGAGGAGATCAAAAGTAGCATGTGTTTTAAAAAATCAATGTATGATTACCTCCAACAATTTGGTAAAATTTTCGCTGCCATTTGTTTGTGTGTCTGTTAGCACGTTAACGTTAAAGTACTAAACCGATTTTGACAACATTTGAACCTGGAATTTTAGGCAGTGAAAAATTCCATTACATTTTGGAGTGGAGCTGAATCAATATACTGGATTCTGGATCAGTTTAGAAAAATCAATAAATCCCTAACATTTTATTTCATATCTTGGTTTGTTCGGATCCGGATTGCACATTTCATGATGAATGCGTAAATGATCTTGGTACCCATGATCAGGGTCACTAATCAGATAACTGGCAATATCTGGCAATGAGGATTTTGGTACCTGGTGGAGGTTTGCACTCTCTGAGTGCTATTGTTAATTATGTTTTTTTTTCATCAAAATAAAATATGCCACTATTTCATTTGTGAGTTCAGCGCCTCCTCTGTTGATATAAGAATAATGTCTGTAACTCCAGGACAGACAAACTGATGATCCAGTAACAGGATGCATAGTGCAGTGAATTGTGTTATAATTGGACTGAACCCATTGCAACATGGTTGGAAAACATATGTACAGCAATACAAGGCCTCAGAAACCTTGGGGTTGTGTTTGATCAAGCAATGTCTTTGGATGGTCGCTGTCATCAACTGACTAAAAACTGTTTTTACCACATGAGAATACAGATTTGTTATCAAAATCAGATCTCAAACTGGTCATACACGCATTTATATCATCACGTATTGATGATTTTAATTCTGTTTTCACTTGTTTTAATAAGTCAACCCTAAACAGACTCCAGATCGTACAGAACGCTGCTGCCAGACTTTTAATACCGGTGCTCCCAGAACATCCCACATCACCCCCATTCTTTCTACTCTGCAGTGGCTCTCAGTTAAGTTTCAAATAAGTACAAAATCTTACTTCTTACTTTCCGAGCGTTACATAATCAGGCCCCTCAATATATCTCGGACTTGTTGTGCCCCTACTCTTCAGGGCGATGCCTTCGGTCTTTCAGGTCAGGGTCTCCTAAAGATCCCAAAAACTAAATTTAAAACCAGAGGAGACCTGGCGTTCCAGGCTATGGCCCCCAGACTCTGGAATCGCCTGCACCAGTCTCTCAGGGAGCTCAACTGTGTGGTCACTTTTAAGAAACTGTTGAAGACTACACTTTTCAGAAAAGCTTTTAGTTAACTGGACTTTACTTTTTTTTTTTAATCCTTCTATGACGCTGCTCTTATGATATATATGCACCCATATTTTATTATTCTATTATGATGTTGCACTTGTATTTTCACCACAGGTCTGTACAGCACTTTGTGATTTTATCTGCAAAAAGAGCTTTATAGATAAATTACTTATACTTATACAAGCTACTCGCGTAACTGTAATTGAGTTACTTTTGTACTGTACTTGTACTTTTTTTTTTGTATATTTCTAAATCAGTAATTTGAACACAACCCACATTTCTGAACCCAACTGTTACTGAGTAACTTATTGTTTTATTTGTTTTAAAATGATCAATGGACAGTGTGAGACTACAAAAAATTATATATATATATATATATATATGTTATACCCCGCAACCTGAAAAAAGGAACAAGTAGGTCAGACAATGGATGGATGGATATGTATTCATATAACAATAAAGTTCCAACTGTGCAAGATTTCATCTATTTCCTTTTAAAGTTATACATGAAATGTTTTACTGTATGCAAGGGACCCATGGCAATAATTATTACCAAAAATAAATGTGGGGGGGTGAAAGTAACTATTAACTTTTACCTTGAGTACTATTTCATTGAGCTACTTTTACTTGCACTTGAGTATTTATGTATGACTTACTTGTACTTGTACTTGAGTATAATTTCAATGAAGTAATAGTACTTCTACTTAAGTAGAATATATCAGTACTATTTACACGTCTGGTGATATAAATAGTGTTCCGTGATGTTTTCTGTTCTAAGAACCTAGAATGAGGAAACGTTATGGAACTGTGTCTGCATCGTTTGTTTTGTGGTTTTTTTTTCTTACAATATCTTGATGTCACTCTTTGATGATCCAAGCAGAGAAACTCCTAATCTTTGCGCGCTGTTGGTCACAGAGAAGCTCCAGAGTCACTCTGGGTTTTTTTCTTCTCTGATTGAACTGCACCAGTTGTGTTTTGCAGGCTTTGACCTGGTTTACAGTCATAACTCACCACACTGCAGCTTTCTGCCTAATCATTACTTCATCACCTCCATCACCTTTGGTGCAGCTTACGCAGTCGGTGCCAACCTGACCTGGTTTGAATGCTTGTTTTATCAGTGGTGTGATCAGCTGGTACTTTTAGCACAGAGACACAGTCACAGAATCCCTGGTGAGTTGAAGAGGGATCGACTGCGGTGACTGGAAACACCTCAGAGGGGCTGATGTGGCTCTTTCAAGGGTTTTTTATGTGGCTACGGAAAGACTCTTCAGAAAACCACATCCAGGAGCAAAACCATTACAAATGACCTTTTTTGATTCAACCATCACACCTCAGAGACTTTCAGATTGTTCTAACCAAGGACAAAAATCAATGAAAAAGAGAGTGGACCTCCACTGAAGCACAAGCTGTTCACATCTAAACAACTTTAGATTTGAACTTCGGTAAAAATGCATACATTAGATTGGTTTATTTGAAAGGGGACAGTGCAATTTCATATAACACATGAACAAACATGGTTGAAAAAGCCAGAATTAGCCAGAAGGCTATTTTTCATCTGTAGTCCCCTGATCAAGATGTAAAAAGGCATTAAAATACAAGCATGACAATACATTTACAAGTCAATAACAACAATAACAGTACCTGTTACAATATTAAAACACACAAAAACCACATGTTCAAAAGGCTACGTTATCTAATAAAATACAATGCAGCGCAACATGCTCGACTTTTAATGTTGGCAGACGTACATGTTAATGAGACACATTTTTTTGTAAAGGCCTTGTAAGTGGTTAGCTGTTTAACCTCCTCAGGTATTGAGTTCCACTCAGCAGCGTCCCTAACTGACCAGGTCGAGCGACTGAAAGCACTCCTGCGCAGAGGGATGACACAATCGCCTCTTACAGAGCCTCGAGTGACGCGCTCAGAGCTATTTCTTTGGCTGATGACCTCTGCCAGAGGAGCTGGGGCCAAATCATGTGTTATTTTGTATATAGACTCAGATCTGCAAATCTATGGAGACTGTCCCAATTTAAAAGGTTGTACTTTTTTAGGATTGCACAGTGATGATAGTGCCTTGAATTTCTATCCAAGACTTTAATGGCTTGTTTGTATAATGTTTCCAAAGGTCTTTTGCACTCTGACTTGCCTGAGACCAACTTGTTAGGCAATAGTTAAAGTGGCTGAAAATCATGGAATGTAGAAAATTATTGCAGCTTCGGTTGACATTTCATTTCAGATTGAGCGGAAATTTGCCAGATTAAACTTGATATTTTTACATAATTTGTCAATATGGGCTTTAAAGGAGAGGTGAGAATCTATTACAAACCCAAGGTATTTGTATTGATTTGCAATTTGTAATTTTTCTCCAGCAACTAGTATGTCAGGATTAGATGGGGCTCTATTGGTTTTACTGAAAAACATACCTACAGTTTTTGAAGTATTTAGCTGCAGGCAGTTCTCCTGCAGCCAGGATGTGACAAGAGTCATTGCTTTGGTAAGTTTATCTGCAACAATGTCCTTGGAGCGACCATCCAACAACAATTAAGATGAAACATTATCTACCAATTAGTGTTGTACTCTATACTATCTGAGGCAAGGCTTGCCAGAGACCAGAATGCAGCGAGACCAAGACAAGTGGTAGCCATACCAGTGGTAACTTGCCAGCACTGGTACGGCTGGTGTGAATGAATAATGGTTCCTGTAATGCACTTTGGGTCTCAACAAAAAAAGAATATTCTACAATTTAATGAAATCATTGAAAAAAGAAATTAGAAGACCCTGAAAATAACATCAAATAAAAAACAATACGTTCTATCGACTGATATTGGACAGATGTGAGGAATCAACATTTTAACGAAGAGGACAGATTTTTTGTTTTTACCTCTTATCCAACCGTTATTTTATTTAGTTACTCTACGGCTAGGGCTTTAACGCATTAATTGCGATGAATTATTTACAGAAAAATAACGCACTAAGATTTTTTTTTCACTCCAAACAGCGCAGAACTTTTCTCCTGTCACAATTGCAAGTACACCCATAATACGATGCACAGACTACAATACATGAAACGAGAGAACCAAAGGAGAAGTCGTTGCTGTGTTTCGTGGGCGTTAATTTTAGTTTCTAATAACAACGGATGGAAAACAAAAGCCCACATTGTGCAAGAAAAAGTTTAACGATGACCGGAGCTCTTCTAGCCTCCGCTACCACCTCAATGCTAAACATGTTGCAGTTAGCACGGACACTCTGACAGTGCTAGCTGCAATGTTCTCCGAGCAGGCAGCGTTGCCAATCCACACTGGACAAGATGACAGGGTTCAGAGCCAAAATGAATGAAGTCCATGACTGACAAATGAACAAAGTCACTGGATAAATGATTGCAGTGGACAATCGACCAGTCTCGATGGTAGAGGATGTGGGCGGGGCTAGAAGCAGATAGTGTTGTTTGACCCAACTTATGAGCTGCTTTGTAGAAAGCAAAACTATTTTATACTGAATTAATTTCATGCCAATTGTTTTGCTATGTTCAGTTTCAACTTATCTGGAATGTTCTGTACAAAGTGCTGTTTTTTATTTGATTGCACAAAAACACATTTGTTTTAGAAAGTTTCAAAAAAATCTGGAAAACCAAGAATATAGCTTACATATATATAAGTTTGTGTTTTGTGAACAATGCGATCATAATATTCTTTATTCATATTTTGTTAGCACTTGATGATGAAAATAATAAATTACATATTTTGCTTCTCGTGTCAAATATTGTTCTGCGATTAATTAGATCAATTAATATTAGTTAATTAAAGTCTATAATTAATTTTTTTATTTTTATTTTTCCCGGCAACTGCTGACTCTTCTGCCAGTAAACCGTTGGCTGTGATCGGATTACTGCTCTCATGTTCCTTCTCTCCAAACCAGGTCAGAGATAAAACTGATGATTAGAAGCCTCATCCGCTAAGGCCAACAAAACCACAACCACTGTGAGGTCACGTTGAGGGGGCGTGGCCAGGCCAAATAAGCTCGCTGGGTGTCATTAATGGAAACAGGAAGAACAAATGTGTGAACACAGAAAGGCTAAAAAAAAACACATAAAAACACTGTTCACAGGCGCTAAGAAATCCAGACAGACCTTGAATGTGACACTGTTTAGCAGTTATAATTGAAAATAATGCTGCACTTTGTGAGAGTGATTGGAAAAAAAAGTCTATTTCTAAGCACTGCAATGTAAAAAGTACACAGGGAATATTTTTTAACTTTGAGTGATGTAGAATTAACTCTTTTAAATCTTTGGGGTTTTTTTAATGCATTTTGTTACATTTGTCAATTTTGTCATACTCAAAAATGTGCTGTTCATTTTTTTTATCTTGTAACTTTTAAAAATTATACATTTTTTATAAAAAATTCTGTCTAAATGTATGTACTGTAAATGCAGGTAAATAAAGCTGTCGTTCAACACGCATACAATGAATATCATACATGTGGGGATAATGTGACGATTTGGGTGGTAAATTATTATTATTATTATTATTATTATTATTATTATTTTAAACTAGTTTCTGGTTGTTTTTAAGTCTTGGATCCCATATTGTATTATGCAACATATAAAAAGGGTAATACTGTAAAACCATCAACCTTGATATTTCTTTCATCCTCCTATAGGCAAGGCAAGGCAAATTTATTTGTATAGCGCATTTCATACTCAAGGCAACTCAATGTGCTTTACATGATAAAACATTCAATTGTTTAAAATCAATAAGAACATTTAAAATCATCAGTAAAATCAATTAAAATCATCAGTAAAATCAATTAAAATCATCAGTAAAATCATCATGACATCAACAACATGACAAAAAATCTCTCTCTCAATCATATGCTGGAGAGAAAAAAAGTGCCTTTAACTTTGATTTAAAGATGTTCACATTAGATGCTGACTTCAGCTCTGCTGCAGTTTGTTCCACTTCTTTGCAGCATAACAACTAAAAGCAGCATCACCATGTTTACTGTGAGCTCTGGGCTATAGAACAGTTCTAAACTTTTTCAGCCGCAAAATAAAGGTTCCAGGGGTCGGAGACCCCCACTGTCAACAGTCATGTGGAGACAGAGCCATCTATAAGGGGGAATAAAGGGGAGAGATTTTTGGGGCCCATCCATAAAGTCAGCAAAATGATGGTTCATTGTTCTATGAATCTGTGATAACCACATATATTCAATGATCTGAATAATATCCACTGTTATCCAATAAATATATCATTATTTGCACCATAGTATATAGTTATCGGAAAGATGTAAATCCTTGTTTTAATCATAATAATGGGTTAAAAAGTGACCAAAAATGGTGGAAAAGGTGGTGAAATGGAGTTTTAAAAACCACAGAAATTGGTCAAAATAAATTTGAGTGGTCAAAAACAGACAAAAAAAGTGATAAAAAGGGTTGAAAATGTCAATGTTGGCTTAAAAGTGACAAAAATGGGGGGAGGGGGGTTGGGGTGATGTCATTTAAAATGGAACAATTTGCTTAAACTGGCAAATAATGGGCATGACAAATCGTGAATGTGGTTAAACTGGCAAAAAAAAAGCATGAAATATGGTGAAAAAGAGGATAAAAGTGACAATAATGGGTCAACATATGCAACATTAGGTGGAAAGGGTTTAATAACGTTTTGAAAGTGGAAAAACGTGCGGAAAACACATTGGAATTTGATGGAGAAGTGGCAGAAATGGGAGTAATGCAGCAAAAAATGCATTAAAAGGATCAAAAACTTTACCTTTCCACTGTAACACAT
The DNA here is from genome assembly GCF_900634775.1 of Gouania willdenowi. Classification (NCBI taxonomy): domain Eukaryota; kingdom Metazoa; phylum Chordata; class Actinopteri; order Blenniiformes; family Gobiesocidae; genus Gouania; species Gouania willdenowi. Next base: position 39,049,395 of record NC_041046.1, read on the forward strand.
TAAAAGTAATCAGTGAAATAACAATTTATTTTATTAGTGAAGAAACTAAAAACGCAATGACTTTGAGAACATTTTCAGCTTATAATCAGTGTTAGACTTTTTTTTTTTTTTTTTTTCGGAAAAAAAAAAACCTATATTACAAACTCACTTTAAATTGAGCTTAGCAGTGAAGGACGTGGGTGTTTTCCTTCTAAACTGGTCTCATGATGTAAACAGACAGAAACACATTCAGCCTGATATCAGCTCTAATTATCCAAACACAAAACCACATTGTGTGTTGTCAATATGTAGAGCTGACTCAGACTAACGTCCAGGGAGCAGAAGCAGATCCTCCAGCTTTCCATGAGGAACCCTTTATTTATTTTTTTACTTTCTGTCTGTTGGAGGTGAGTTTTATCCATTTAAACAGTTTTTTTTAAAGAGGGTGCACATACATTTAGACCTACTGTATGGTTATTTATGCTGATATACATTTCTTCCAAGCCTTTAAAGTGGAACGATCAGTACCATGATCAGGATCACTGATGCAGATAACTGCTAATATCTGGCAAAGAGAAGATTTGGCACTTGACGGAGGATTTTGCTCTTGTTTTCTTTAAAATTCTTTGTGATTATATTTTGGTACGACTATCTTAAGTCGTCAGAATTCCATTTAAACCTACCTCTGCCTTCCTGTAGGGGCACTGCTGAGCACACCATTAACATCCTCTCTTTTTACATCCAAGTTAAAGGCTCGGTTTTTCTCTACTGCGTAATGATGAAGAGGGAGATTTTTAATCATATTATTGATTTAATGTGTTTACGGCTGATTTTAATGTTGCCTATGATTTCTAAACTGTTTTTTTTTTACTTTTTATTTATGCAGTTTACAAATAATATCAAACAAAACTGAACAAAACCACAGGGTATTATTATTATTATTACAAAGATTGCCATTCACACTTGGGTGTTATAGATTGTCCATTTCTTCCATTTCTGATCAAAATTAGCAGAGTTCAGTTTTATGAAGTGAGTGATTTTTTTCCATTATTTCTTCCCATTTTGGCAAAGTCAAAGTGAGACTTTTCAGCCAGTTTCTTGTAATGGTTTTTTTGCTGGCCATCAACATAATTTCGTATGAGGTACAAATCCTCAGATGGTATAGCTGAATATGATAGTAGTCCAAGGTACATAGATTGGGAGACATTGGATTTCACATAGCCAAAAATTTCATCTATTACTTACGCGATGTTTACTCAGAAGGGTCTGACATTGAGACAAGTCCAAAATACATGGGAATGGTTGGCATTCATACTGCCACAAAGCAATGTTGATGGCTTTTGAGCTGCTAAGTTTTGATATGGGGTCTAATAAAAAACCTTATAATGTTCTTCCAGCCAAATTCTCTCCATTCTGTTGCACTTTTCAATCATATAAAACACATAGAATTGCCTCGTGAATGATATGTGCCATACAAAGACATTTGCCTTGCCTTGCCCAAAACTGTCACTAATGTATCTTCATGTTCTTTAGGGTTTGGAGTCTCAGTTCAATCTCTTAGAATGATCTCCATCTCTTCTCCTCCTTCTTACATGAACTGTGCTTCAGATCAACTTTCATGCCATCATGCCTCAAGTGACCTTCGCCCTTCCTTCCCTAAGCTATGTCTGCCGCCCCCTGCTGGACAGCGTCCTCCCATCCCTCCCACCGACTGTCTCAGACCTGGACGTCCCTCCTCTTCTTCGGGAGCACTTCATCTTGTCGGGGTATCGCCCGTTGGGGTTGCCATGGCGCTGCTGCGTTCTCAGCCTGCTGCAGATTCACAACCAGACGCTGACCACGTGGAGCCTCCTGCTGGCCGCCCTCGCCCTGCTGCTGAGGTTCACAGGGTTTGCCTTCCTCAGAGGCGGGGTACGACACAGGCTGTGTTCAAAATGGCATTCTAACGTACCACTCATACTAAGTTTGACATCAAAATTAGTATGTAGTGCATTCACTATAAATAGTATGAAAAGATTGAGTATATAGTATGTATACGATATCAATACATTTTTTTAAGTATGCACTGTATGCACACTAGTCAACCTTCCCATGATGCATTGCAAGCAGAACGTAAAATCGTCCTGGGACACAGGAAGTCTTGTCAGTAGCACAACGACGGGTCTCCAAAAATCTCCAAAATGTTGGAATGAAATGTGTTTCTGCGAGTTTTATGGATCAAATGAGCACATGTTGATATTCTACTTGGTCACTTTCTCATTTCAAAAGTCAGATATTTAGCCTCAGCGTGCTTCAGGTTTTTCTCGTAGTAAAGTCAAAATGCATCTTGGGAAAGTATACTTCAGTGGGAACGCTCATCAATATAGTAGACACATACTCATTACGCTTGTCGTGTATAGTACTACAGAGTGTGACATATTCAAACACAGCCACAGTTACACCTTCCTCCCCCTTGACCTCCAGCTGTCTGACCTTTGACCTCCACAGGGTTTGTTGGGTTTTCGTCTGGAGGGTCCCGAAGGTCAAGGTTTATCTGTGGACCCCACCTCGCTGCCGCTGGTGCTCTACTTTATCTCTGCCATTGCTGACCTGAGCTGCAGGTGACAACAGTCACTTCGACAGGTTGTCTTGACCAGTGTTTCTCAAATGGGGGTATGTGTACCTCTAGGGGTACGCAATGGCACTACAGGGGGTACTTGACAGAAAGAGAGTGGAAAATTTACAAAAAAAGTCAGTCTTGGTCCCACCCTGCGAGATGACCGGAAATGATAACAACTATAGAAATAAATCTATTCAGGGGCCACTAAATCTGTGTTTTTCAACAGAAAAAAATTTCAACAGAAAACTTAAAAAAAAAATTTTAAATTTTGTAATTCTTCTTTTTTTTTTTTTTTTAATTAAAACAACACAGAATCTTAAACCACTGTATTTCTTTACTTTCACTAGTTCAACTAAAATGCAGTAAAATCTGAGATTAAATGATCAATAACTAATTCTAGAAAAAAAAATATTTAAGGTCGCCAGAAATTCTTCATATCAAAATGGGGTCACGGTCGAAAAAAGGTTGGGAACCACTGCACTAAATACAGTTTCATTCCACTTATTTACAAAATTAGATTCTTTAAAATGTGTGTAATCACTCGTTCATTCCATCATTATGATCTATAGCAGTTTTTAAATAGTTTTCTAAGCAAAATATTGCAGTCGGACAAAGGGGGTACTTGGATTCAGAAATAAGAGAAAGGGGGTACTTGAGAGAAAAAGATTGAGAACCACTGCTCTTGACCATGTCTACATGCTTGAGTACAATAAGTTGCTGCCATGTGATTGGCTGATTAGCAGTTGGCGTTGAATAATTGATCAGGTGTACATAATAAAGTCCTTCCTTGCCTCCTGTAGCGCCGCCGCCAACGTCCTCCACTGCCGTTCTGAGGAGATGCATTACTTCCTGTTCTTCCTACACAGCGTGAGCGCGGCTGTCTACCAGTACGGCTGTGCTCTCGCTCTGAGTCTGTATAGTGTGGACGCCATATGGACGCAAAGCATGCTGGGACAGGTTGGTGACTGTACACATTTGTTGATACTGACTGGTTGGTTTAATGGTTTCCTGATGGTCACAGGTGTATCTGCCACTCACTGCCATCCTGTCCTGGCTCTCCTGTGCCTTGTGTTGTTACACAAAGCTTACTTTGCGCAGCAAGTTTGCAATTCACAGAAGGATCTGTCGCCTTTTCCCGATGGGCGTGGCTTTCCTGGTGATTATGGGTCCATTTGTCCGCCGCCTCACTATCTACAGGTGGAGCAACGGACCTGCATTGATGCTGCACTTCTTCCAGGTATTGCCCGCAGTGTTGGGCAAGTTCATTTCAAAATGTAATTAATTACATATTAGTAGCTACTGTCATTCAAAAGTAATTAGTTACATTACAATATTACTGTCTCTAAATTGTAATGCGTTACATTACTTTTGAGTTACTTTTGAGTTACTTTCACCAAAATAACCACAGAAGTTTGACTAGCATTCTAAAATGCTAAGATACAGTTTATTGCAGCTGATTATATATCCAGTGGAGGGTGATGTGGTATAGCATAATGACTGTGTAGGCTACTAATAACTATAATAGGCACAGTGAAGGCTCATGGCACAATACAATAAGTAACAATTACCATCAGAATCACAAAAGCAGACAAAGTTAAAGTCTGGTAAGTTATGATAAATAATTAAAGTTCAGACCTATTCGTGTGAAACACAATAGAGCTAGAAACAACTAGAATGTAATCTATAGACTTAAGACGCACAATCTCTTTCTTTTTGTTTCTATTCTTTTATTCTCTTTTTCAGTGCACTGTTTTTTACTGCTGCTGACATGGTGACCAGTAAAACTGTAACACTATTTTATATGAGCGCTCGATACAAGCCAGTCACGAGATAACATGACCACCAGTCAAATTGATGACGGCGTACATTTAAGAGCAGGAATCTGATCTGTATGAGTCTCAGTCTCAGCCATACGGCACGGTGCCAGAAAACTATAAGCCCTACCGGTATATACATTAGCGTTAAGTCGCTGTTTGTGATAATAACATGCTAGATAGCTGCCTGTATGACCATACTGTACGGTATAGAACCACTCTCTATGACAACGTTAGCTTACCTTGTCATTGCTGGTGTTGGTGGGGATTTTGCTGACAAGCTTTTTAAAAGCCGGTGATTCCACTGTTAACAGAGGCTGCATATCCTCCATCACATACTCTGCCACCAGTCTCCTCACTTCTCTTGGTTCTAGTAGCACGGCAGACCGAGAGAAACTTCATTTCTGCTGCTTTGTCTGACACTTTTTCTCACTTTCGTCCTCTGCTCTCTTTCTCTTCGCCGCGCCTGCATCTCTCTCTGTCAACTGGGTGTTAGCGTGGCACCGGTCCAGGTGTTTCTTCAAGTTACTGGTGCTGTTTTTCACATCTCAGGTTAAAATGCGTTGTAACGCACGTTACTGAGATTTGTAACAGGTACAGTATTACCGAAATGTTATTAGTAATGCGTTACTTTACAGCGTTCCAGCAAAAAGTAATACATTACTGTAATTGCGTTACTTTTGAAATGCGTTACTCCCAACACTGATTGCCTGTTTTTAGTTGCTTATGTACGTGTCAAACTCAGACAGTCATCACCTATAGAAGGTTGGTTTGTGTGTATGTGCCATGTTTCATTGGTGAGTTTTTGTCTCGTCCTTTTCTGGGCCAATAAATGATCAACATTACCCAGTATTACTACTATACTATAATACTAGACACACATTGAAACCACATTATGTGATTGGGAATGCTGGTTTTAGATATTATTTCTTCTTAAATTATTGGCAAAATGAAGTTCTGGTCTGGTTACAATACAGTGTGGATGGGCTTAATGTGACAAATAGGCCTATTACATCTATGGCTTGTCTTGTCCTCATATGTAAATTTATTACTATTGTTGGTATTTTGCAATGTATTTTTTTATATCTTAAGTTACTGATCAATATTTTGTCAGTTTTTTCCTATTCTGTTTAGTAATTGTGTATTTCTAGAAGTACAAACAAACGGCAGCAATATGGTAAAAATTGTTTAATTAAGAAATGGGTATACTGTATATCGTATATATTATTTTGAATCTTTGTTCCTTTTTAATTGTTTTTCTTTCCGAAACAAACAAATAAATGAAATAAAATCACTTTAAAGGTTGTTTCTCCATCAGGTGGTGCTGTTCTTGCTGTCAACCTTCTTCTTCTGCTTTCCTGTACCCGAGTGTTTCGCACCGGGCCACTACGACCTCGCGGGCAACAGCCATCATGTCTACCATGCACTGCGCTCGCTCTGCACACTGGTCCAGCAGGAGGCGCTGTTCCATGACTTCCTGTGGCGTCGACCAGCGCTGGTGAGGCAGATGGGAGAGCAGCATCTCCTGCTGACCTGTATCTCCTTCTTTTGCCCGATGGTGTGCTGTTCAATGACTGCGCTCGCCATGAGGAGCCGAGCTCGAGCGGAGCTGGAGAAGGAGCAGCGGTAGAAGAGGACTGTGGTCTATAGAGTATTAGAGAAAATACTACTGAACTGTTCTTTTAGGTAGTCTGTCACCATGGGGAGAGATTTGTCACAAAAATATTCACAAATACAGTATATCCACAATTTTCACGTTTATTTTTTAAATTTTCAAGTATTTTTAGATATTCATGTTTTTTTTTAGATTTTCACATGTATCTATCAGATTTTCACGTTTTTTAGATTTTTCACGTATTTTTTAGGTTTTCACCTGTTTTTTTTAAATTTTCACGTTGTTATTTTTAGATTTTAACGTTTTTTTCTGATTTTCACATGTTGTATAATGTTCAAGTTTTTTTTTTAGTTTTTTTTTCTTGTGTTTTTAAAGATTTTCACACACGTTTTTTAGATTTTCATGTGTTTTCAGATTTCCACGTGTTTTTCAGAAACTGCAAACAAATTACAAATAACATGTGAAAAATTTGTTTTTGAGACAAATCTCTCCCCATATGTCACTGACTAGAGTCGACTTTTTGCACAAAGTAGAAATGACTGCTGTAACGTCTTAAGTACTACTGCTTGTGCTTCTTAATGTAATTTGGGGTGAATTACAGAAAACGAAATAATGGACAATGTCTACTTTTAGAATAAGATACAGACAGTAATGACTTCAAACCACAAGCAAATGCTTAAAAAAAAAAAACTCAAACCGGCAGCAGAACTGATTAAAAACTAGTTGAGGTTTGTTTGTTTTTTAAGGTCAAAAACCAGTTTCACTATAAACATCAGCAGAGTCAGTTTTAGAGCTGCTGATCGGCTCCTTCAGTCATAAAAACTGGAAGCACACCTTAGATCATTCATGCACGACTGTACGGCACCAGCACACACACACACATACACACACTGAGGGGAGCTGGAGGGCTCACCGGTCCCACCTTTGGTATGTTTGGTTTCAATGATCTACAGCACTCCCTTTCCTCATTGTTCAGCAGTAAGTTTCACTGCCCTCCCAAGCATCAAAAGAGCGTCTCTAAGTCTGATAAACTTTTATTACAAGCAAGACCAACACCAAGAGCAAACTCCGCCAAAAAGTTGTAGAAAAAGCTCAATTCACGAAAAGTTTCTGCGCCAACGGCAAACAGCTAATTCTGTTGTTTTAGCCTCAGGTGCAGCCAATCAGGATCAGGATCCACCAACAGTAGTTAGATCGTAGGATCAAAGTGTAGAGAAGGTACAGAGAAAGCTATGCTGAATGAGAGCTGGGTTATATGTAATTACAGAACTATCTCCTGGTCAGTTCTGGTCAGACTGCCCTAAGCAGGCCAGATACCATTGCACACTAATAGCATTCACCAAGGTCTCCGCCTGTTTTGACTACACACAGATAGCTGGTTAATCTTCCAATCTCAGACCGATATCTCCCCCCCCAAAACCCCTTTGACATAATAAAACCTGTGTCTGCATCTGACCAGCAACCCTAAAGCTTGACGCCGTCTCGTTCATTAAAACCGACAACACGGGGGGCTTGTTAAACCGACCACTCCCTTTAAGAATTTGCAATATTGGGATTGCAACAATTAATCCCAAGTCAGTCAAACCCACGCAAATTCCGCACGACCCCACAATTTTGGCCAATCACCGTAACATTTCTGCTAATTTGACTAATCAGACTAAGCTATGACTCTATGGACAGGTACAAATTCAGAGTCCCAACAAAATGGAGGTTCCGGTTGATCTGGTGGTACAACGTTGTTACAGTCCATGAGTAAACGCAGAATCCAGTCGTATTGTGTTAGCCATTATCACCTGCTGCACTGCGGCAGGCTCTGTCCAAGCTACTAATATGTTCCCTCCCACTCAACCATTTTCACAGTTTGTGGAAAAGCTCGCAATGGAGATCCCTGTCAGTGCCCGATCCTTTCACGGGCCTGATAGTTTCCGATCGTTTCAATGCATGTGCAAAACGCATCTACATTTGGTCGGCCTATTTTACGGCAGTTTGTGTACAATTTAAAAGGTTGAAACCCTGCTATTTTTAAAAGAATTAGAAATGTATGTTTTGAGTGAATTCTGATTAATTTTGGTTCTTATATTATTTTCTGTTTGGTTTCTGATTGTCAATGTTGTGTATTGTGTTTTGATCAATTTTTGTATATATCGTCTTGCGGTGGTATTTCCTTTTTATCTTTTTAAAAATACATGTAAAAACACCTCAAAAACAGTCACATATTTAAATGTGTACTATTAAAATATTGAACATATGTTATATGGTCGGTTTACATTCAAATATCACGTCCCAGGAGCTAAGTCATAATGATTACGAGTGACGGAAGTGACGTAGTGTGAAATGATCAGGCACTGACACTCCCTGCTAAGTTTAAACTTCTAGTTCTAAATCTCCCTTCATTTGTGTTAATAAAGATTATTTTTATACCTGTCTTTGACATTTGGGTTGAGGATCCTTTAAACCAAATGCATCAGAAACGTTGTGTGAAACGCGTGCCTTTTAAGACCAAAACCAGAGCTGATTGGAGCTCTGCTAACAAACCAGTTCAAGTTCTCCAGTGAAACCACTTTATCTGCCACGTCTTTCAATGTTTGCTCAGAGGCTTTAAGAAGCTGAAACAGGCGCTCGTTGTTTGCTCAGTTAGTTCATGTTAATGCAGTGACAGAAGCAGCAGCAGCAGGAAAAGAAAAGCTCTTCCCCAGGGATCCAACCCTCAGCTGCACTCTGGTACGTCTACGTCCACTCACTGATCATAACTGGACTGCACCAGCTAATGCTGCGTATCACTGATGTTGATGGCGTTAGGAGCTAGAATTATGTCTATTTCAGTGTATCTGCATTTAGGCTTGATTTTATAAAACTGGTTCAATTTAAATATTATTGACACAGCTGAGGTGAGACCAGCTGGTGTGTCCTCAGTTTCCTGTTTTTTGTTTGTCTACGTTAATATTTTGGGTGGTTTGTGCGTCTTTTTGTGGCTTTCCATGTGCTGTGTTTTTGTTGGTCTGAAAATGTCTCTTTTTCTGTCTCGTGTCAGTGCGAGCTTGTTTTTTTTAAAAATTGTTTTATTTTTTAGAAATTGTTAAGCAACAATGCTTATTTATTAAATTTGCTCGCTAATAATATTTCTGCAGTGGTCAATGATTGTTGAATCACAATCAGAACCAGAATTCCTTTATTAATCTCAGGGGGAAACTGCTTATGTTGCAGCCACAGAAGAGAAAAAAAATAAAAATAAAAGAATAAAAACGTTAACAAAGACAAATACGTGTATAATTAAGTAAAAGACTAGGGATCAGATACACACACATTACAGTAGTAGAAAATAAAGTAGGATAAATAATAATAATAATAACAACAACAACAACAATAATAATAATAATAATAATAACATATACAAATATGATACAGATATTTACAAAAATAATTCACATATACAAATATGATTTAGATATTTACAACAATCAAGCTATGAGGTTACAATGCTGAATTATACGATGAACTTAATAGGAAAGATCAAACAAACCAATCATGTTATAGTAAGACAAAAAAGTAGTGTTCAGAATCAAATAGAAAATAACTAAAATAACACAAGATTAAGAAGTTTAAAATGAGTTATTCTAAATGTAAAGAGAGATTTAGATAAGACAAGATGAAACAAATCCTTTAGAAACATCATTTGTGTGTCTGTCCTGGGAGCATTAACAGGATAAGCAAGTATCAAAGATGGATTTTGATAGAAAATAATACATTCAAGATAATAGTACAGTATAGGTGGATAATTTAGGGTTATTCAAGTAAAAAGAAGCAGGTGTAATAGAGGGCGGAGTGAGCATCGCATGGGCTCTAGTTGCTTTGATTGGCTTGGCTTTAGCATTTTCAGTTGTTTCATGAATTATTCTTAAAACAATGTATTTTTTTTAACCCATCTTAATTTGGACCATTGAGCATTTTGAGAAAGAGCATTCATTTTAAATGAAGCCTCAGTGCGAGGAGGGAACTGCATCCTCACGAAATGATGTTGGTTTAAAGGATTAACGTAGACATATCATAACAATCGTAGAGCTCTGCGTGCTCATATTCATATTTAGAGAGTGGGAAATATGTGTGTCCCACCCTGTAGCCGTTGACCTATTGATTTACGAGAGGTAAAATATTACACGACAGACAAAACAAGTCAAGTATGAACAATTTTTACGATTAAAAAAAACAGTCAGCCAAGTTCAAATAAAACAAGATTAAAAATAAATAAAGTTGCCCAAGAATAAGTGGACTAAGATAAAGAAGCAGGTTCTGTTAGATAAGTCAGGTTAAAAGAGAAAATTAGTTGGAAATGGGATTAAATAAACGCAGATGACAGAGATGAGAAAGAATTCATTTAATTTACAAGAAAGTCAACCAATCCTTAGAGTTGGTTTAATCGTCCTGGTAATCACTGATTTATTTATTCATTTAACAGAAAGCATTCTAACTTTCACCTGCTGCAGTCCCATGGCCAGTTGTTGATTTGGTTTTCTGTGTCGACCTTTTTCCTATTTTTGTAGTTAAAAACAGCTCAAGTTATCCTGAGTCGTTTTTTTGTTTCTTTAGTGTTTATTTTTTCATTACTTCATATTCCTATATTGGTGCACATATCTGTAAGTGGCACGGATGCTCCCTGTTTAAATAATGTACAAGATTTGGGATAGACTGTTTTTACGACCTCGTCAACAGGTCAAAGGAGCTCCGTTAAGCTTTACGTTGGTGTTTCCAGCTCCAAAGAAACACTAGAACGAGTCTGAACTACAGCTGAAGCTCGTGCAGGAGGTCAGTTGACTTCAAACCAATGAGGAACTTACAGAACTGTAATGCAGAATAAACCGCAAAAGGGTTGGGGGTTAAGGTAACCCCAGATGCAAACTATTCTTTTATACACATACTAAAAACTTTGAATCAGCACGCGTACAGCAGAGCTACTGGTTGCACTGGTTGAATAAAAAAGCTGTTACTTCATTTGGTTTTCAGATATTTGTACATTTAGTTTTTATTCACTTTAATAGAATGTCTTTTTAATAAGTGAGGTTTTAAAGAACAGGCATTGCTTGTGCTGCTTTTATTCACTTTCAGTTTAAATTAACATTATTCATCTATCTCTTGTTCTGTTCCTCCAATGATGTGGTTTTAAACATATATTTAAAAATGTGAGCATGAAGCAACAACCCGAGGTGCTCCCCTGGGCTCCAAATAAGAACGCTATGTACTTAGAATTCATTTATCTTCATTTTATAACAACTAGTACAGTGGAAGTATGCATTCATGTGGAAGCTTAAGTAGAGTTGTCAATTACGGCTAAATGAGTATGTGTTTGAAGGTTGGATGTACAAAGAGGTGTACATACTCCATTACATTTTGTAGTGTTATGAAGGGGTTTATTTGCTTTCCCAGGTTTAATTGCACATGATAAATGTGTTGGTTGTTTTTTTTTTTACTCATTTTTATATTTTTTTTGTTTGGTGTATTTTTCTGTAATGTATGTTTTTCAGAGTCATTATGTGTATTTTTGTGTCTTCCTGTTGTCTTTTTGTGCATTTTTTGTATAATTATTGTTTTTTCTTGCCACTGTAGTGTGATTCTGGAGTCATTTTGTGTATTTTTGTATCTTTTTTGGTGTAGTTTTGTGCATTTCTGTTGTCACATAGTGTATTTTTGTATAAATATTTAGTTTTGTGTATTTTGAGTCATTTTCATATTTTTGCTGTCATTTGGTGTGTTTTTCTGTAATATATGTTTTTTGGAGTCTTTTTGTATATTTTTGTGCATTTCTGTTGTACGTTTTGTATAGATATAGTTTAGTTTTTTGCTTTATTTTACTCATTACTCATAGTATATTTTTATTATAAATTCATTGTGTGTGTGTGTGTGTGTGTGTGTGTGTGTGTGTGTGTGTGTGTGTGTGTGTGTGTGTGTGTGTGTGTGTGTGTGTGTGTGTGTGTGTGTGTGTGTGTGTGACTCGCTACTCCTCCGTGACTCACACACACGTGCATCAGTGACTCACATCAGGCCCAATAAGTGAGACTTGAAAGTTTTGCAAGTATATCAGTGTGAGCGCTGCTGCTCAGATGGCCCTCCCCCCTCTCCGGTCTAACCAGCATTGATTCCGTGGTGATTTCAAAATAACATGAAAATAAATGTTTTGAAACGTAATCACCAAATAAGGAACAGTCAAAAATGATGCTTCCTCAAAAGAGAAGTCCACAGGAGCTCCAAACTTGTGAAAGAGCCTTAAACTATCTTCCTCTCTCTTTCACTCGTGTGTCTGCAGCCCGTGTCTGCCTGGCTGTGTGCGCAGCGATTGGCTCTGGCCGCACACCGCCACTGTGAGGAGCTGTGCAGTGAAATAGATATAGATGGTGCACTAGCACTGCCTCATACTGAGGTCAAAATCTGAATAGGTTTCACTTTTGGGCAAACTTGAACCTGCCGTCCGGGCGAAATAAAAATTCAAATAAGCATTTTAAAATGATGCATGCACACACTCGGGGTATTTGGAAGTCATTGACATTGTGTTGGTTGGCAAGATGGCGCCTGTGACTGGCAGCGCCACGGCCCATCTCCTGCTGTGCAAATTTTTAATGGTCATTTTATCTATATACTGTATGTGATCATATCAGCCTGAATAACAAATAAATGTGTCTTGGCTTACAAACTTACAGTATGATCGGGACTCTCTGTTAAGCATCAGAGAGTCAATGGAAGGCCTGTTTGGGTTAGTTCTACAGTGGTTCTCCACATATTTATTTGGGCGTAGTTTTAATGCTAACCAAATAAGGTCGGAGTCAGCGGATTTGTTGTGTAGAGTCCCTCAAGGTTCGGTTTTAGGTCCTGACCTATTTTTGTTGTATTTGACATCCTTGGGAAAGATCGTCCAAAGGTTTAGTAATGTTTCTTACCACCTATTCGCTGATGATATCCAGCTTTACTGCTCCTCTAAGCCGTCTGAGATTCAGAAGCTTAACTCCTTACTCCACTGTTTAGTGGAAATAAAACAATGGCTAACCGAAAACTCCCTGCAGTTAAATGCAAACAAAACAGAAACTCTAGTGATTGCCCCTGATGATTCAATTCCAGGGATCAAACAGTATTTAGGTGATTTAGGCCAGTCTGTTAAACCAAGCCTTAGAAATTTAGGAGTATCTTTGACAAAGACATGTCATTAGTGTATCACTGTAAGCAGGTGACAAGGAACTGCTTCTTTCAACTAAGAAACATCTCTAAACTCAGGAAAATGGTGTCTCAGAATGATTTGGAGCTTATCATCCATGCCTTTGTGTCTTCACGTATAGACTATTGTAATAGTTTATTCACATGTCTGACCTGTACAAATAGGAGGACTCATATAACCCCTATTCCAAAAGAATCCCATTGGCTGCCAGTCTCTTTTAGGATCAATTTTAAAATTCTGGTTCAAGCCTTCAGAGCCTTGCAGGGTCAGGCTCCTTCCTACATCAGTGATCTGATTCATCCTTACACCCACGGGCTGTGAGGTCTGTGGATCAGAGTCTGCTGATGGTTCCTCACACTCGTTTCCGGACCAGAGGAGACAGATCCTTCCAGGCTGTTGCTCCCAGGGCTTGGAATGACCTTCCGCTCTCTCTGCGCTCGACTGTCTCTGTTGACACCTTCAAAAGCCAACTAAAGATGAATCTATTTGTTCAAGCTTTTACCTAGCTATTTTTGGGCTGCTATGATTTTATGTTGTCTTGGCCTTTTATAATGTGTGCACCTTTTTGATTCTAAACTGTGTATTTGGTGTACTTTTTGATTTTAATCTGTGTTGTGAAGCACTTTGTGGCTTTTTTGTCTGTGAAAGGTGCTACACACACTGAAGTCTGTCTGTGTGTTACCTTTATAGTGTGTTGGTAGGTTCCTAATGGAGCATTAATCCTCCCTGTGGATCCTACTGTATTGTGAGTATTCTATTGTTTTGTATCTTTTTGTATTTTTTGTGTCTTTGTATTTGGGTGTCATCTTCCCACAGTTGTGTTTGGTCTGTTTGTCTCTCGTCTCCTTGTTCTAGTTTTTCTAGTTTGACAGATTTGCTATCCATATATGTGATGGTAAACAGTGTCTTAAGGTGTGTAGCAATAAAAAAGACAAGCACACACCCAAAAACATATTGTGTAAGCTCAGGTCGACACTTATCTGCAGCATTGTTTGATGGTTCAGGGTTTCTCAGGGAACTGTAGTTATATATATTTACAGTAGTGTGAAAAAGTGTTTGCCGCCTTCTGGATTTCTTACTTTTTGTTTTCCACACTTAAATGTTTCAGATCATCAAACATATTCAAACATTAGTCAAATATAACACAAGTAAACACAAAAGGGTTTTGTTAATAAGAAAGAAAAAGAAAGAGATGTTACGTGGCTCGTGTGAAAAAGTGTTTGCCCCCCAGCTCCTGTTAAAACATAACATCACTTAAATAGGACCGACCTGACAAAGTGAAGTAGACCAAAAGATCCTCAAAAGCTATGGACATTATGCCGAGGTCCAAAGACATTCAGGAACAAATAAGAAAAAAAAGTAATTGAAATGGTAATTGTACAGGTTATAGGCTGCATTAAAGGTGGAAAAAGTTGTGAAATGATTTATCTTGGTGTCATTTTTTTACATCACAAAAACCTGGCATTTGAACAGAGGTGTGTAGACTTTTTATATCCACTGTATTAAATGTCAGATGGAAAGTTTACAATTTTGGTAGGGTGGAGAGATATACAGTTATAGTTATATGTATCAAGATTTTCTCATTCGCCATAAGACAGTAGTGGCCATATTAATATGTATATATTATATTTGTATACAGTCTCATCAAGGGCTGTCAGTTGAAAAAGTGGGGGAAAAACCTGAAGTGGTAACTTATTAATTTTATTTTTTTTAATTTAGTCTTTCTTTGCAGCCCGGCACCAAATTATTGCAGACCAGGTGTTGGGGACCATATGTTTCTGGTTTACCTGTAAATACTGTATGTGTCGCTGTGCAGGGCTCACGTTAGCATTAACAATGAATATAACTACAGCTACATTTGTTGCTTGTGGATCATCTCTCGGTTCTTCACCTGGTTCCTCCTTCTTCTCCAAGGATCATGGTAGCAGTCGGAGAGCAGGTCGTCACATCGTGGTTCTTGTCGTCAGGGGTCGCCGGTTTCTTCGTTATCCTGCTCCTCTCCATCTTCCTCACAGCTTTGTGCTCCTGCAGCGACTGCAGGTCAGATCGTAGATGAGTTGTTGCAGACAGTCGATCTTTGTCAGAGATAAAACTGTGACCTAGACCCTCAGCTCTGCGTCTTGTTCTGTGGTTGAAATCAAGTTTGATCTAATCTGCTTGCAGGGGTTCCTTTCAGTTGAAAGAGTCAGAAGCTGACAAGAAGGATTCCGCTCTCATCAGTGTGGTAAGACTCATCAGACCGAAACCTCTGTGGTTGCTTGTTGTGTTTGACGCCTCCCGTGGGTCAACAGGTGAAACTAGAGGAGACCAGAGAGAATCCAATGATGAGCCAGATCCAGAACACTGAGAAAGGTGAGAACAACTACTCACTACTTTAAAGCAACATTGGACTGAAGTAATCCACATCAGTGTTGATACAGCTGACAATAATGCTAACATTCACAGTTAGCTTAAAGCATCAGTGACAATTAAGACTAAGAGTGTGTTCATACCAAAAGCAACTTCAGCGACTCTGGAGACTAGATTACATTTAAAATGAATGTCAAGTCACCTCCCTTCAAGCGACGCAACTCACGCAATTCCAGTGACTCAATCTTGCAATCGAAGTCGCTGGAAATCGCTCAAAGTTGAAAATGTTGAACTTTTTAAGCGAATCGGCAATGACTTTCTCCCTACGTCACGTCACCTGAGCCGACAGGTCCTCAAACTGGGCTACAGTCAGCCTGAAGTACCACTGGAAATGGCAGTCATCCAGATGGAGCTCCTGGAGGAGGTGGTGACATTCACAGAGCTCTGAGCAGTTCCTGAGGATCTCATGAACGCAGAAACAAACGGTGTCTGGCCTTCTGGCTTTGCTGGATTTAGTACAAGTACAAGAACAAGTATGGAGGTAGGATCAGCCATATTTTATGAGAAAATAAAAAAAATAAAAGTGGTGGGGTAGATGAAGCGAGGAGAAGGTGCAACGTCACTATGTTCAAGCGACTCTTCAGGGGCGATTTAAGCAACTATAGTCGCTGAAGTCGCATTCGGTATGAATGCATTTTAAAGCTGTAGTATGTAGAATCATGAGGCGCTCCATTGTCCCCCCTCCCCTCCTGAACGAAACTCAATCCTCCCTTACCGGTATTCTTGTGAAAGTGCACAACTGTGGAACTCTTTGCAACTGTTTTCTCCATAGAGACTAGTGATAAATGAAGGGACTTTATCTTGTGTTATTCGAGAGTTTTCTGATGTGAGGACAGTAACTAGATGCTCAGAGCTGCTCCTCACACACAAGCAGTTGTGCCAAGCAGATGAGAGCAGACACACAGACACTCCAAATCCAGACAGTAAATAAATTGTGCATGTTCCTTTTAGTTTTTAAGCAATTTATCCCATCTGTTAACATTCTCTCTCTCTGACTCGGTATGTGGGGCAGACTGCATGTGGACTGAAAGCGGATCACACGCAGTCCACAGCACATACCGAGTCAGCAGGACCTCCATGCAGTCTGTTCCGCCCGAACAGGTTTGAGCCTTTAGACTGTTACTTCTCCACATTGATCTTCCTTTTTCCTCTTGCTTTACCGTGTAACCATTGTACCTAACGGTGCGATCTGCTGGAACGTCCACCATCATACTGTTCCTGTTCTCAGATCGTGAACGCGCTACACTTTTCACGAGCAGCTCCAGCGGTCAATAGTAACGCCCAAAACAGCTCACAGAGCATTCTGTTGGTAGAAACACCCAGCGTCACGCTCCTGGATTTCTAAAGTTCATTTACAGGGCCAAGAGCAGGAGAAGAGATTCGCTCAGAACACTTTGGATTACAATATGCTCAAAGATTACTATACATTTTTGACCAAATTATGTCAAAAACAAATCTTACATACTGCAGCTTTAATGCTAACACATTGTAACTTTTCATCAAATATAATAAACATTCATTCATCTCTTTTCTGTTCAAATTGAGCTGTAAAGATGAATAACTATATTTCCAATGATGCATGTGCTTTCTCTTAGATCCCAGTAAGAAGATGGAAAGCCCCATCCACATCATTCCCTGGAGGAGTCATCTGAAGGATCCTCCATGCTCAGGTTTGACTGAACACAAAGAAAGAAACGATACTCAGTAGATCTGATTCTGATCATGTCCATATGTGTCTACAGATATCTTCTCCTTCTCAGGCCCTGCCCCCAATGAGTACGCCTATGCAGGTAGGCGGGGCTTCATCAGCAGCGGTCTTGATGCATCATCGCCTCCAACCGCTGATGGCGAGCGTGACATCAACGACCACAACAGAAATTCTATTTTCGCAGCTTATGCTCGAGCTAGTCAGAGGAATGCCCCGCCTCCCTCACCTGTCCAATCACCTGCAGAGGTGAAAGAGGGGGCGGAGCCAGGTCCCTCTCTGTGTGAGGTTAAATCTGACACAGGCAGATGACTGACAAATTGAAGACTAAACCTTTGAAACTACAGAAGGAGCATGAGACAAGTTGGAGGAGAAAAACTACAGAAGAAGAAGGAGAGGGACTGCAGCTTTAATTTGTGTCTTTACAAGAATCCAATTTTAAAAAGTAGCTTGTTTTCCATAAAAACATGCAGATGATCATTAATTCATCACAGGGTGCACACACAGATCTGCGTCTCAATGGGATTAAACCCAGATTAATTTATCCCAACAGAAGGAATTTGAAAAAACAACAAACATTTTTTTTTCTTCGTCTAAACATTGTAAGTTTTAATTGTATTTTTATGAAATAATAGTGTAAAAAGACTTGATAAGAGTTCATTTTTAATTGCATGTGCATTAACAGAGAATAAGGTGATGGGTGTGAAATCAATGGATGGATTCAAAGGAAAAACAAAGTCCAATCTTAAATTGGAACAATATTTCCAACAATTAAACATGTGGAAAACAAGTTGTGAGGAGTTCCTTGTGCTTTGACAGGATTAATCCACACTGTATTACATTTAAGACCTTTCAAATATCAAAGAAAAGAGAGCAAATAAATGAATTGTAAACTAGTATATTTTTCCTCATGCACATTTCTTTCTATTTATCTATTTGGATCACCTCAGCATAATAATAATAATAATACATACATTTTATATAGCACTTTTTTGGACACTCAAAGTTGCTTTACAGAATTAAGGCATTATTCTTTCACTCCACACTTAGTGGTGGTAAGCTACTATTGTAGCCACAGCCGCCCTGGGACAGACTGATGGAGATAAGGCTGCCATAGTGCGCCATCAGTCCCTCCGACCACCACCAACACTCACTACATTCCTACTAAGCAACATGGGTGAAGGACACAATGACAGATACCACTGAAGCGACTGTCCTCCACTGTGGCACCTGGAATGGTCAGCGGTCTCCCATTCAACTACTAACCAGACCCAGACCTGCTTAGCTTCTGGGATCTAACAAGATTTGGCAATGACAGTCTGGTATGTCTTTGTATGCATTTTAGACAGAACTACTGCACTGAGGAATGAAAAAAGTGATAACACCATAGTCAGAATCGCAGTAAAATGGATCAGATTGTGGGAGAGATCAATGCTGCTTATCAATTTGCAGTTTATGAAGGTTGTGATTACTGTGACATAGTGAATACTCATGGAATAACATCATAAAGTCCAAAAAACTGATGACATGTAACCGAGCACTAAAATGTCAGATGGAACTGATATTTCACCACAGGCTCTCTATAGAGGGTTTTCACGGCGCGTCATCAACCTGGAAGTCACCATTTTGGCGATAAGCAAAACAAACCGCATGCACACAAGCAAATCCCAAATTTCGACAGGAAATGGTGAATTATTGCGATGGATAAAACACAGAAAAGCTCCTTAAATGCTTTATAAATGCAAAGGCATCCAGGGAAGAACTTGGTCCGCAGGAAAGGGCACGATATTTGGAAAAGTTATGGTTTATTGGTGGTGCAGATCCATACGAGTCGGTTCCCTCGTCTTGGATCAATGACGACCCGGAGAGTCTTGTGTCTATTGTGTATCCTGATATCGTCAACTACATGGTTTTGGCCACGCCCATACACATCGGAATACCTTAAATCTTATAAAAGTTTGGAGGCCTATAACCAGATGGTGTGTGGATCAAGTCATCAACAACAGATGAAGGCCAAAGTAAGTACTGCAATTACTGTAAAAGTTCAGACCTTTTACCTGGAATACAATAAGAAACACATTTTAACAACTGTGTTGCTACTGTAGCAGGCTATTAAATGTGATTATATTAGGTCAATAATGCCACATGCAGTAGCTTGATATAAATTATGTTATCATAGTCACACTAGAAAACGAGTTAAGAGCCGCTGCTATTACCTGACTAGAAATGGGCTGAACAAATTTGAATTATGTCCTGATGTTTGCCTCGTAGATCCTGGTTTAGCTTCGCGAACCACAAGCGCCTCCTTTCCTCTGATCATTGTTGACATTGTTCTCCCTGATTTGTTACAACTTTTGGCAGTCTATAAAACTTCCAATGTTTTTCACCGTCTGACTGATTAGTACAGCCAAAAACCCGGCAATAATTCACAATTTCCTTTCGAATTTTCGGGATTTGCTTGTGTGCATGTGGTTTGTTTTGCTGCTGCAAGATCGCCAAAATGGTGACTTCTGGGTTGATGACGTGCCGAGAAAACCCTCAATGGGTGTGGAAATAAAAAATAGTAATCCTGACCTAACAAGAACATGAGATGTGAACACTGATTGACTGGCCCTCACTTATCAATACATTGTACATGTATTTGAGGTTGAAAGTGGACATTTCTGACAAAAATGAGTAACAAAGTTGTGTTATTCATCTGTAAACCGATCATTTAAAGTGCATTAATAAAGTTACTTCATCGGACAAATGTAATAGATATGTCTTACTATAAGTGGATTAGACTTAACGTACCAATGGTACTGCTGTCCATCCCTCTGAGGACACCACCAGCTTTCTCTGAAGAATGGAAGAACTCACTTCTCAGTCTTTTCCACATACTGAAATGTACACCAATATTAGGTTTTTATTCTATAATTAGATGTACTGTACACACATCTGGATGAAAACCCCCCCCCCCAAAAAAAAACACTCATTATAAAATCTAAAATTGGGTTTTTATGATAAAATCATCTTTGATTAGAGACTGAGTTTAACTCTCATTCTATCCTAAATGTTGTTCTGTTGCATTTTGCATATGGATATTTTTTTTACACATTAAAAATACAGTCTTAAGCAGTGTAATTCTGTCGCCACCTAGAGGCCGCATTGTTTAATACTAGTTATGAAGGCCTTTGGTTCTCAAAGGGAATCGCTATCTGAGGTAAAAATCCTTTCAAAACTTAAACAAAAAACATTTAATTACCAGTGACATTACTTTAAATACACCACATAATGAAACCGTATTCAATAACCAGGTACATTATTAGGATCCTTTCAGTTTCACAGCAAGGCGTTTACTTTTTGTATGTTTTCACCCACTTTATTGCATCTAGCAGCAGAAATCAAATATTTTTATTTGTCAGTGTAAATGTGGTGAAATGTATTTTCGTGGATAGAGTTTTTAACTTTCCATACAGTAATATAAAATGTCAACATGTATAAACAACAACATATTTAAACATCTAACAACAAAAAGCAGGACATTTTTTGGACTCAACAAAGCCAGGATAAGAACTAAAAAACAAAATATGAGACGCAATGGGCACAAGTGGGGCTTGAAAGTTCACCTTTGTCCAAAAAAGTTGGAGAACCACTGCTTTAACCCAACAGATTCTCCATTTTACAGTGTAGTTCAGGGGTCACCAACATGGGTAGCCTGCATGGACCATGTGAGGGACCCTCACAAAGATAAATAGATATGTAGGATGTAGTCAATACTTAGTAGAGTTAAACTGCTCCACGTGATGAAGATTTAGTATTAAATTAACCATCTTTAAATGTTTATTTTCACTGAAACATTGTGTTTTTAAGTCTTGTAGATTTGGTGTATGGTATGCTATATATAATATACTGTATATAAGATAACATTTTAAAAACGCATGGTGGATTTTTGTGAAATATAACATAATTGTTCAATTTTACATGTTTCACAATTAGTTAAAAGTTGTTTGTTAGTAGCTAGAAAAAGAGGAACATGATGATTTTCTATAAAATGTAATGAAACAATTACATAAATCAGGAGAAATAAAGTGTTTCGTGTTGAAAACTCAACATTTCCTACCTTTTTAAGTGACTGCACGCCTTCCTTATTACCTTAGCCTCTAATTAAAGTGAAAATGTAGTATTTATTCAAACTGGCAGCCCTTAGGAAGTAGCTCATAGTTTCAGAAAGGTTGGTGTAGTAGTTTGTAGATGGCTCACTGTACTATTCTTGTATTTATATGTATTATATTTGCACATTTGTATCATATGTTTCTCAAATGTCGGTACTTGTTTCTAGTCCTTATTTAATTAACAGTATTTTACTTACTTATGTACATTTTATTTTTATTTTCTTGTTTAGAGTTTATATTTCTGGAGCCTCTGTATGAAAGTTATTTCCCCCTGGGATCTATAAATTATTTATTATTATTATTATTCCTGATTCTGATGTGGTTAGACAGACGCTGGTAGTCACTGGGTCAAACTGGAGTTAGGTCGGTCACGTGATTAAGAAAAGGCGGGATCCGTTACCGCACGTAGCAGCAGCAGTGCGCGTGCTCGTCGGTGCGTGTGCACGTGTGAAGTACACTTCAGGACACGACGCTGGGTGACATTTTACGTTTCCCGTCGCACGCAGTGCTGCAGCACAGCGAGCAGCTGCGTGTGTTCTACGTCCACACGACGCAGTAATAGAGAAAGTCATGGTGAAGACGTGCACAAACACACGCGCACAAACTCTGTAAAAACCTTTGTAAACAACAGCGCTGAGAGGGGCGGGGCTCCACCAATCAGCGGTGAGTTTCAGCTGCTTGTTCCTCCTGTTTACTACCAGCCTCAGCCAACGCAAGGAATGCTGGGAAAACCCGGAGTGGGATCGCTTTGGATCAGGAATCAGGGTGGAGACCAGTTTGAGTGTGGCATGTAGGATTGGGGTCAATTATTATTGTAATTGCGCAATTGATAATCAATTACAATTATTTGGTGTGATTATAATTGTAAGCGTAATTTTAAAAACCTGTTGCTTTTTTAATCGTAACTGAATTGTGATTGAGTTCAGATATTTAAATTTGTTAGAGCTACTGTCTTTATCAGGGAGCAAATATTTATTCCTGGTTGTTGTTTTCCAGAGTTTAATAGGGCTTTATTTACCGGTAAGTAGTTCCTACTGCATATTTACAAGTTTATAAATAGTGTTTTATTATTGTGCATAGTTCCAGTTATGAACATACTGTATATGTAGGCTACATCTGAATGATGTCACATTTTAAATAACAATAAATAAATAATAAAAATAGAACTGGTCTCCATGTGTTTCCAAGCATTAAATAAAGCCCAATAAAAGTCTAGAAAACAATAATCAGGAATAAATATTTGCTCCCTGGTAAATATAGTATCTCTGACAGCCGGTACAATGATAAACTTGGTGATATTACAGCCTGTACATGCAGTATGGGGCAGAAATGGAGTTTGTGATCATAATTGTCATGAAAATTCTATAAAAACTGTCAATTACAATTTAAAAACCTTCGGAACTACGTTACGGTTCTATAGTTTACACATACGTAGTCAACAATGATTGAAATATGTTTCATACCAAGTTTACCTGTCAGTGAAAAATATTAATACCAATATTTTCATTGATTAGGAAGCCTAATAAGTAACCAAGAGATGAGAAACAAAAAAAAAAAAAAAAAAATTTTTTTTTTAGTGTATTTTACAGTTGATTTAAGACATGGGTCAAAACTGACCTGTTAGCATAAGCGATGCTAACAGAAAGCTAACACAAGAGGAAGGTTATATTTTATGAGGTTATTTATTAAAGGTGCAGTAATTGTGGTTAGTTGTTGTAATTTAACTTTAGTAATTGAGAATGTAATTGTAATTGACTTTCAGGGGAAACAAAAGAATTGGTGGTGAATGGTGGCTATCGTAATCATCATAATTAAGTTGTAGATGAACGTGGATAATTGAAGACGTAATTGTAATTGAAAAATGTAATAAAGTAGATAAATAAAGGAATAATACAAATGAAGAAGAAGCCAATTCATTTTTATTTTTTTTTAAACTGCAACTGAAAACTTATTTTTTGCCTTAACAATTGGACTTTAAAAAAAAAAAACAGTCTGCACTGTATTTACGTCAGATATTTGTTTGGACCAGCAGAGGGCGCTGGTAACCCAGTGGTCGGTTGGGATGCAGCTATTCTGTGCAGTGAAGAAGAGATGCTATTCGCTAGCAGACAGAGCTAATAGAAAAGCGTGACTTTTACAGATATTCACGTAATATTACAGATATTCGTTCAGTGCTAAAGGGGTAAGGAATCATTTATGAACATGTTTAAGAGTAGAAGGCGGCCAGAAAGAAAGTAGTAGCAGATTCCGCCCGCCGCCTCAGCATTTGGACAAGAGAAAGATAAATATATAAAAAAGTACTGCGATTCAATTTTCAGAGAATCGATGTGAACAGTGATACCTATGAATCGATTTTTAACTGCCTTACGATTAATCATGACATCCCTAGTGATTGTACTTCCACGCTGTAAACATTGTTGCTTCTTGTCCTCTCACTGTCAGCACAAGCTTGGTAGCAATGCCCACTTACCTAAACTCTGTCAGTGATTGGCTTCCCATGGAATTTCATTCTACCTTTAGCCAATCATCATTACTTGTGTGTCCGTGTAAGTCCTCCCCCTCCCCTTACTTTCAGCTTCTGTCTGATCCTGGCTGAGTGAGCCACTGGGTCAAGGCCCCATATCAGTGGTCCAGATACCTGCCAATATCTGGAAAAGAGGATATTTGATTTCCCACTGAAGTATACTTCCAAGTTTCCCAATTTGCATTTCAATACTACAACTATAAAAACCTGAAGCACACTGAGACGAAATATATTTATTGATTCTCCACCTTTCAAAGTTCTGAAAATATTTTGGAGATTTTCGGAGACCCTGCTACTGACTAAACTTCCGGTTAATTTCAAAACAAGAGCAATATTTACAAAAGCGGTAAAAACGAATGGAAGACCAGAAAAGATGCTTTTGTTTTGAAAAGATGTTTGTTTTTTTTAGCTTGAAGCCGGTCCCTGGATGATTTTACATACCGCTCACAATGCATCATGGGGCAGTTAAGTATGACTAGTGCCCACCGTGCATACTTCATAAATATTGCGTTATATTGTACAGTATATCCGGGTATTTCTCACTTACTCAATCTTTCCATACTATCCAATAGCTGTCAGTGTATGACCAGAACATTGGCAGCCAACGCACAGAAAGCTAATCTAGTGTTTATATGTATATATTCTGTTTTTATTGTTTTTGTATATTTGTTTATGCATATATTCTGCTTTTTTTGTGCAATTTCCTTTTTTGCAACATGTTTTCCCTCGTTTTATCTGTATTGTGTATATATGTACTGTATATATTCCGATTTATCTCTCACTGAAACTGCAAAATTCCCCTTTGTGGGACGAATAAAGGATATCTTATCTTAATTGTAACGCACTCTATACTCAATTTGACGTCAGACTTAGTATGAGTTAGGATGGGATTTCAAACACAGCCTATTGTCCTTCCAGTGGAGGCCTTGCATAGCAGAAATAACTTATATATTTTTGAATCTCGATGTATTGCCCAGGTCTATTTAACAGCTGTGAATGGAAACAGTGATTTTAGTTTCTAGGTCAGGTTTAGGCTGTGATCCAGGTCAGATGATTCAGTCCATGGTTTTACAGGATCCCGTTCCTCCTGTTCTGAAGCTCTGCAGAAGCTCACGTTCACTCACACACACACACACACACACACACACACACACACACACACACACACACACACACACACTAACTTGCTGTTGGATTGCTACTGCTTTGATGACAGAATCCTTTCACTGTGCAGGTAGGACTCAGCTGCAGTTGCCTGTTCTCACAGCATGTTATCCACTCTGCAGGTTGTGTCAGTGATTGTTTTTCTAAATATCATTGTAGTTATAATCTGTAATGTATTTGGACATGTTGTTGCATAGGACATTGTTTTGCATTTAAGTTTTATTTGAATGTTGTTTCTTCTATTGTTGGTTGTGGTTTGTTTCGTTCCATTGGTGATTTTTATTTTGATCATTTGTGTTGATGTATTGATGACAGTGTGTGTGTGTGTATTTTATTTATTTTTTGCTTTTGCTTTGACAGTGTGTGTGTGTGTATTTTATTTATTTTTTGCTTTTGCTTTGACAGTGTGAGTGTGTGAACACTTCTTTGTGTCTTCCATGCAGCACTGATTTTTTTGAATGCTTCACTGTTGTGTACTATTAATATTGTGTTTTACATGTTATTGTCAGTTGTCTGATGGGAATGTGCTCCTTATTGTCTTTGTACAGTCATTTTTATTTCACCTGATGCTGAAGCACGTTTTTTTTTTTTTTTTTACTGCTTGTTTTTCTGTTTCCATTGTGGTGGGAGTGGAGCAATCTGATTGGCTCACAGCTGCACACACACAGGGGTGTGTACTGTACGTGCATTACGTGCATGTAATAACAATGATAATTATTTTTTTAGAGAGCACTTTGTATCAAAACTTGCATATAAAAACATCAACTCTTACGTAACAGTGTACACAGGTTTTTAGCTTTGCCTCAATGGAGGGAGCCAGTCTAATTTCAGCAGCTAAACATTGGAGCACAGAATGAAAAAGCATGTTCCCCAACAGTCTTTTTTAAGGACCTTTGGTATATTCAGAAGCTCAGTCCCCTGGGATCTCAAACCTCAAGTTGGAACATACTAGGGCTGGGCAATCTGGACCAAAACTTATATTTTGGTATTTTTTCTCAAATTAGCGACAAACAATATACATCGATAGTTTTAACTGGATAAAGTCTTACCATAAAGACAATTCTGGGTTAAATTTGCTGATGCAAAATACCACACAGGCTGTGCAATACGTGTCACGTGCTTTTTCTCCTATAAGGGACAGCATATGTGAGTGAGTTTTGTAGTGTTGCTAGTTTAGGGGAAGGTGACTGTAGGTTTGGATGCAATCAGTAATCCATCTAACTGTTCTTTTTATGCTTTTCTGAGAAGTAGCAAAAGCATTGACTCCTAAAAATGAGTATTTTAATATAAAATAAAAATATATCGATATAGGCAATATTGCAATTTTCTATATTGCCAAAATAGAAAACCCGATATATCTTGAATGTCGATTCATTGCCTAGGCCGAGAACATACTGTACGGGTTCAACAGATGTAACAAAAATGATGGACCAATGCCATTAACAGTGTTATATGTTTACACCAGTACATTAAAATCTGCTCAAGCCAGTGAAGAGATGCCAGCACAGGAGTAATATGCTCATATCTACTTAAGCCAGTGAGAAACCGAGCTGCTGCCTTCTGCACCATCTGTAGACCATGAAAACTTTTTTTTTGGGCAACCCAGACAGAATCACATTACAGTAATCTAAGCCAGATGACACAAATGAATGAATAGGGACCTCAGCATCCTGACATGACATAATCACTCTATTCTTGGCAATGTTTCTCAAATGAAAAAAGGCCAATCTAGTCACCTGAAGAAGTTCTAACAGCTAAAAGAGACGCCTGAAGCACATTCTCGTCAGATTAGGGCTGGGCAATATGGACCAAAACTCATATCTCGATATTTTTTCTCAAAATTGTGATTACGACATAAATATTGATAATTTCAAATTAAGTCTGATTAGAATAACAATTCTGGGTTAAATTCGCTGATGCAAAATGCTGCACAAAAAGTTTCACTTTTGTCTTTTTTCTTTGAAGGAACAGCAGATTGAGTTCTGTAGTGTGGTTTGTTTAGGGTCAGGTCTGGGTTACAACACACTCATGAATCCAAACTCTTCTTTTCATGCTGTTCTGAGAAGTAGTTAAAACAGCGACTCCTAAAACAAGTATTTTTTCATACAAAATAGGCTATATATATATATACAGTACATATCCAGCCCTATGTCAGATATACTTGGCAGAACCAACAGTAGGTCATCAGCGTAACAAACGTGCCAGATAGAGGGAAAACAGCATTGGACCCAACACAGACCCCTGTGGGACCCCATGCTTGACAATAAAGGATTCAGAGAACATGTTATTGAATAAAATCCTTTGAGATCTTTCTGTCAGGTATGATTTTAACCACCGGAACACCTGGCCTGGTATTTCTGAAGTTTGGACCAGTGATCCACCATATGAGTGATGTAGTTCATCCTGCTGCACATTTGAAAACCAATGCTTTCTCTGCATCTAAGTTAGCATTTTTGGCCAATAGCCGATGCCAATATTTATATTTTTCTCTAACAACAAATTGCAGAGATCACCTAGTTTCTGTTGTGGAACTATACATTCACTTATTCTGCATATTCTTTTTCATGTTGACCCCACTGGCAAACAGACATAAGACAAAGCTAGGGGTGTAACGAAAGAGCCAAGTCACGATACAATATGAAATACAATATAGGCCTCATGATATGATATAAAAAAACCACAACAGAAAAATTACACTTCCCAAAATGTAAACAGTTCTGTTACACCTCTCCCTCCCACAATGCACCATTTCTTTAAAGTGACAGGCCATGCCGATCAACGATAGTGCTTAATCACATTCTGACCAAAATGGCAGCTCTCCATGGTTTATGCCTCAAGGTATGAAATTGTTTTAAAAAGTCCTTTTAATGTGTGTGTTTTTTTTTTGTTTATTGGTAATACATTCATTATTTTGAAGTTATATACATTTTTACTACAGGTAACCTTTAAATCATCATTCATAGCCAGAAGCTGCCTCAATTTATTTGAACACGTGTTTTTGTCGAGTTGTCAGTTTTTCACACAGATTTGCCCAAACTTGAAAAATGGCAAACTTCTAAACATCAAAAGCAAATGGACAGCTCAGATTCTTTGTTCTTTTCTTCTCTTTTATTTTCTTGAAGTACTTTTAAAATGGTAAGACAAACAGAAAAATACTCATTAGTAATTTACAAACAACCAAACAAACAAAAAAAATCTTGTTTACAAGTTTCGTAACCAACTTAACAATAGTGCAAACATTATTGCCACTGGCAGTGATGAAAGAAACTTTCTATGTTGTATTTTTCCAATTTAAGCAAAATGCATATTTTAAACTCAACTTCAGATTCTTTCCTAAAAAGTCATTCACAATTGTTTCCTACCAGTCGAGCACAATGTGTGCGTTTGTGTCTTATGAGTTGGTCAAAAGGCCGAATGGACAGACAGACAAACATTTTAAGCCGTGCTTTAGACGAAGGTGCTCCTTGAATATGGTCCCTGAAGTTCCACTTCAAGGAATTGCTGTTGCTCGTTCAGGCCTGGAGTGAACTCTACACTTTAAAATAGTTTGTGCTCCAACTCCACAGTTTTTATTATGCAGTAAGTTTAACTTTTGGCGTCACTTTTTTTGTTTCAGACATGTTGCCAAAAGCTCGCCTGGGCAAGCGCTCACCTCTGGGGGCGCTCTTGAGCTTTTCATGTCCGGCACCAGGGACTCACCTGGACGCTCATGAGGCTGGCATCACCATGGAAACGGCACCAGGACACCAAACCACCAAGTTCAAAGGTCATCCAGCAATGAAGGTTAGATGACGCGTCACGGCACAAAATGTATCACAGTGGGTGTTAAAAACAAGAATCCACTGGATAATGTAGCCCCGCCTCTTTAATCTTTTGACCCTGGCCATTCCGCGTTGCTACATGCTAAGCTAACTAAAGTGTTTTGTCGATGGTAAAACTTTTATTGAATTTTTTTTTTGTCAAAGCAATATAATTTAGTTTATCCGTTATCAGCCATAGATGTTTATAATGATCAGGTATTGGATCGGTTGTTAATAATCCAGATCAATGCATCACTATATGAAGGTAAGGGCTTTGATGTCCAATGTTCAGTCAGTAGAAAGTTAATAAACTCTTAAACTTAGGGTGTGTCCGAATAATCACTCCTATCTCCTTGTTTCCTATCCAGTTTTCCTTAACCCTATGGATGATGTCACGGGGTTAAGGAAAGATGTTAGAAGACTTCCTAAAGGAGTTAGGGCAAGGCCATCACGTTGTTTTGACTATCAAACGCACTTCCACTAGGTGACGTATTAATCCGATGGCGGCAAAGGTCTGCCGTGGTGAAAAAAACAACATATTTCTGAAAATGGACTATAAAAAGGGCATTTATAACACTTTCCCCTGTGCCTCTAACTGCTGATATAATCTCAAATATCACAAGGTTTGAATGTAAATCAAAGAGGCTACCAGGCTACGAGGAACAAAGTGAAACTAAAAGAACGTCACATTGAGAATGGTTGCTCACACTCACCTTCCACTCAGAAATCAACATTAAGCCAAAATATGTATGATTTTATGAAATTGTTTACATTTATGAAAGATTTGTGCCTACATAACATTGTAGACATACACATGTACAACCGCACATAGCATTCCTAGGTGAATGAAATATGTTGAATAAAACATAATGTGGCTAAAAATGTCTCTGATCCCTTGTTCTTGAACGACAGAGTGCTCTGTTTTCAGTCTTCATGAGGTTCCGTAAACTCAAATAAGCAGGTCCCTTTAAATGTTGTCGCCGCAATGAATTGTGGGTCAGCATCATCTGGTCTCCTTTGGTAAAAGATACATCAGTGCTTCCTAGTCTAAAGGAGGTTATAAAGGAAGCATTGAGCCTCCTTTCCTTAGCTTTTAGACAATTGGAATGCTCCTTATCATGGCCGCCACTTAAACACTTCCGGGGGTTAAGGAAAAGTGGATAGGAAAGGAGGGACTATTCGGATGCACCCTTAGCTTCTGTGGCTCCATTTTTTGACATCCTCTCATCTCCTCTCAGGTGTACTTTGAGGGCGGGGCAGCAGGAGAGTCTTCAGGTGTGGATCGGTTGGACAGCTCACAGAAGGAAGCCTCGTTTCTGCCTGTATCTTCAGTGTCGCCGCCCTGCAGCAGATCTGTCTCCTCCTCCATCAATGTCCCCAGCAGGTAGGCCACGCCCCCTCCATCTCCTGTTCTTGAAGACATTAACCTGACTTTAAGAACCACTTCCTGTGTGCTGCTGCAGCCAGAGGAGCAGGACAGATGTGGACATGGACGAGCTGATGGCTGCCATGGTTCTCAGCACCTTGTCCTGCAGCGGGCACAGCTCCGCCCACCAGGAAGCAGCAGGTACACAACCCAACCAACATGATACAAGCATTAGTGAAAGCAGACTACAACAGCACTAATCTGATTGACACGGGAAACGTCTGTTCAGCCAGTTACAAGTTACATTGTTTATTAATTATTAATGTAATTCACATCCTGCAGAACTCAGAATATGCAAATTATTTAGTCGCAATTATATGAAACTGAACGTTATGAAGTTTCATCTAATGATCAATGCTTTTCCAGTACTTTAAATGCTAGTGCAGGCCTTGATTATAATTAGAGATGTTAAGGCTTGGCTCAGCAACCACTAAAATGAGTGATTATTTTTACTTCAACCAAAATGATAAACAAATGTATGGCCTCCAGTTTTTCGTTTCAAAATATCCCCAGTTCCGTTTCACGGTTTACCAGTTTCCACATTTCCATGTTATCATCTTTCCCTGTTTAGATGACTTTACTGAAAGGTAAAGGGGCTAAAGTCATGATAACCCGTCTTTTAAAACTCAGCATCTTAACTTCAGATGCCGTGTAACATCAGTGATGGAAACAAAAGGATTCACAAACCTGTGTGAACAATAGAAAGATCTATTAGAGCAGTAACTAATAGATCTCATTTTGTGTTTCAGCTCCACCGATGGACACGGGGAGCAGCGAGCACTCTGACGATGGCAGCTGTGGTTATTGGAGCATCGGCCACCCCCACAGCAGCCCTGGCTCTTTTTCACCAAAGGCAGATTCTGACAGCGACCAGGTCACGCCCCCTGATGAGGGGCTGGTCATGGAGCTGAACGAGGTGCTGTTTGACGAGCCGGCGCCTCGTAGACGCAGGGTGAGAGAAAACATGTAAAAACTGTTGTTAATGGTAAAAAAATGTTTAGTGAAACAGGTTGTGAACGCACGTAATAACATTTGGAGGCGGGCTTGAATGCAGAACGCTTTAGTGATGGATATTTAAAGAGTAACTTGTGCAGAAAAGACTGGGATCATTTTTCTGTGCATCAGACTTGACTTAAAGATTAACTAAACCTGACCTGCCACTAGGAGGGAAATTAAAAAAAAAAATGCCTTGAATATGGGCGGGGCTCCTGGAGCAGTTAAGACACACCCAGTCGACACTTTAAAATATCCAATAAACAATCTATGCTATGTTAACTAGCTACTCATTACTCAATACACCTCTCTATTCACTCTTCTGTCAGTCCAAACTACTCACCACAGATTGTAGAGCCCACAGGTGCTAGTTTTTATAAAAGGGGCGGGGCTAATAGTGCTGGTTTGTGACGCAAGATGGTCCCAAAGCGTCACATGATCTTGTTCTCAGCATATAGCACAGATCTATTGTAACAACTGGTTTCAACCCATAGAGGGCAGTCACTCTGACATTTTACAACTAAATGTGACAAATTGAAATACTTTGACTAAACTGTTGAGAGTTGGATCAGGATTAATCAACAGCACTACTTCATACACACATACATTTGTATTTAGCAGAAAAAAGTGTTTTTAGGGTTTAGTTGCTCTTTTAAGCTAACATAAGCTGAGTTCCCATTACGCAAAATCTAAATAGCGCAACAAAAACACCTGAATTTAGAAAAATACTCAAATATCGCTAAATAGTTTTTACGCTTTCATGAGGAGGAATTTCAGATCTTTCGATATTGAAATGTATTGCAAAAGCACTATGGAAACACTTTGTCTGCAATTACACATGACATGACGTACCTGGTCACATGACCACTTCTCTTAGAGAAAACATGGAGCGGTACGTGTGGACAGAAGAGGAGACAGACATTTCTTTGCATTATACTTAAATGATTACTGCCACATTAGACAGAAAACAATAAAGAAATACCTTTGTTTTATAAGGAGGTTTGGAGCGTTCATCTTCCTGCAGCGAAGTCTCACAAGAAGAAATACGAGGCTCAAAAAACAACTTTCAATGAAAACACATTCAAAGAGCAATTACACTTTGTCAAAACTTTAGAAATATTACCTATTTTTGCGAAAAACTGTAATGGAAACACAGATAATGTTACCACCTTAATTTGGTTTGCCTTCACAATGCAACATGAGAATCGCTCCATATTGACAAGAAAAACACTAGCTGCGTTTCCATTACCCTTGGAAATGTGCAAAATCTAAATAGCGCAATAAAAACTAATATATCGCTAAAAAGTTTTTACGCGTTCCTGAGGAGGAATTTCAGATATTTTAATCTTGAAATGTATTACAAAAGCGCTATGGAAACACTTTTTACGCAATTATAGTTTGTCAAAACTTTAGAAATATCACTGTTAATTTGCAAAAAAAACTGTAATGGAAACTAATGGAAGCTAATGAGTGTTGTTCCCTCGTGCAGAACTCAGTGAAGGCGTCCTACAGGTGTTTGTGGCCAAGCTGCGCGAAGGAGCTGACCACCATGGTGGGAATCAAACGTCACATCAGGACAACCCACTTATGGTAAAGATCGATGACAGAGACACGCGTCATGTGTGACCCATGGTCTCATACCATGATCTCTGTGTTGTGTTCAACAGCCGCGGCGGTGAACACGAGCGCTGCTCTCCCAGTGAGGAGGATTTTTACTACACCGAGGTCAACCAATGGGAGCAGGCGCTGACCCAGCATGGACGCAGCCCCTCCCCTTTGTCTCCGCCCAGCCCGCCACCACCATCTCCATCCCCGCCCACTTTGAGTAGATCCGCCCCCTCCATTAGCAGCCTGTGGCAGGTCCAATCAGAACACTCGTATCAGGTACTTACCAACGTTGATTACCCCAAGTGTAGAAAGTGGTAATTGATACCTTCTCTGTTGTCATTTCAGAATAAAAGCCAGAAAGTGAAATAAATCTTAAAATGCAGCATTTGACTTCCAGTGGAATTTAGGAACAAATGCACCTGTTTAAAATATTCAAGCTTTTGTTGTATTTGTTGAGCAGCTGCACAAAGTTAGCGCTTATGCTGATTCTTTTAATGTTTAATGTTTATTTTCTAATTGCTGTAAATCAGGGGTGTCAAACTCATTTTGGTTCAGGGGCCAAATATGGACCAGTTTGATCTCAAGTGGGCCACAGATTTTAGGATGGGGAAAAAGAGCTATTTTATCATCATTGTGCCCTAGTTTTCAATATCAGGCCCTGGAAGATCTTCACTTCACAACTTCTTGATTTTCTAACCATTTTTTGTGTCATTGAGAGGAATTTTGTGGAATTCTTTGTGAAATGTCAAGATTTATGGAAAAAGTTAGAACTCTTTCCACAATTTGCAATTAAAAATGACTGCATTCTGCAAAATATTGTAAAGTTTTACAAAAACTGTGAACTTGAGATATCGACAACTGAATTATTTGGTAATTTACACATAATGAATGTTTTCTACTGTCTACTGCGGGCCGAATTGGATGCTCTAAAGGGCCTTGAGTTGGACACTTGTGCTGTCAGTCACTGACAGTTTTCCAATTTCACTCACTAACCTCAGGATTAACATAAAATGTTTTTTCAGGCTCCGCCTCCCAGCAATGACGCAACAGCATTAACCACACCCGCCAGTTGCTGGACACCTCCGCCCACGGCCTGCCAACCACAGGTAAATGTTTCTTTTTTAAAATGTTTTTATACTGAATCTGGTCCCAACATGAAACAGAAATACCTCACGTGCTTATTTAGGGACAATATGACACATTTACACATTATTTCCCACAAAAAACATGACTGAATGTGTAGCAAGTATAGCAAACAGATCAATATGTTGAAGATGCAATTTTTTTCTCATAATCTCGTACAAAGTTACATGGCTGTGCGGGATTTCATGCATAACTTGAAAGTAATTTGCTGGTTGGCAGGATTTTGCTCAAAATTAAGTGGGAAATAGACAATACGGACTAAACCCTCACTTTAATGTTTTGGGACAATAGCATGCATTTCCATTGTATTTTTCCCGTGAAAAAGGTGGCCGAGTGTAGCAAACGGACACGTTAAAGCTCTCATGACGTAATCTTGCGTGATTTTTGTTAAGGGGCGCCAATTATAAAGTTGCCCATGCTAAAATAAACGGCAACTTTTTGCAACAAACAACATTTTAATGTTACTTTTGACCAGATTAACAATAGCAATATTTGTGAAATTTGTGATGTTTTTTTTTCTCGTCAAAACATGTCAATGTTAAATCTAAATGTTAAATGTAAATCCTAAATCTTAAATCTAAACCTGTACGTTAAATCTAAATGTTAAATGTAAATCCTAAATCTTAAATCTAAACCTGTACGTTAAATCTAAATGTTTAATGTAAGTCCTAAATCTTAAATCTAAATCTGTATGTTAAATCTAAATGTTAAATGTAAATCCTAAATCTAAACCTGTACGTTAAATCTAAATGTTAAATGTAAATCCTAAATCTTAAATCTAAACCTGTACGTTAAATCTAAATGTTAAATGTAAATCCTAAATCTTAAATCTAAACCTGTACGTTAAATCTAAATGTTAAATGTAAATCCTAAATTTTAAATCTAAACCTGTATGTTAAATCTAAATGTTAAATGTAAATCCTAAATCTTAAATCTAAACCTGTACGTTAAATCTAAATGTTAAATGTAAATCCTAAATCTTAAATCTAAACCTGTACGTTAAATCTAAATGTTAAATGTAAGTCCTAAATCTTAAATCTAAATCTGTATGTTAAATGCTAAATATAAGTGTTAAATGTTAAATCTAAATGTCACAGATGAAACTAAATATTTAGCTAATATGCCAATTCACCTGCAGTACCAAAATAAAACATTTAGATTTAATATTTAGCATTTAAATTTAATATATATATTCAACATTGACATTATATTTTTACAAGAAAATAAAAATCACAAATATTGTTGTAAATCTGGTCAAAAGTAACAAAAAACATGTTTAAATATTGTGTGTGCGTGTATATATATATAGATATATTTTTTTTTTCAATCCGCGCCACATACAGCGTAACCCTCCTGAGTTCCGTAAAACATTTAAAGCATATATTTATGAAATTAATAGTATTTCACACTATTAACCCCTTTTTAGCATGTTTTTTACGATTTCTGGAAGTTTAATTGCCGGTAAAGTCAGTTTAACAGGGAAAGGTGATGAAACAGAAACAAAACTCTTAAACGAAATTAAAGGAAATTTTGAAACGTAAACTTGGAGTCGATAACTGTAATCATGAATCAGCAGATTTTAAGTAGGTGTTCCTGTTCTTCCTCAGAGTGTGGCTGTGCGTGTGCGTTCTGTCAGTGTTGGTGAGCATTGGCTGCAGCATCAGGGCTCCCTCTGCAGGTCAGTACGAGCATCGGCGACGGCTCCTCTGCACGCTGAGCTCCATCTTGATGTTTTTCTCTCCTCCTCTTGTTCTTCTCTGCAGGAAGATTCGCAGCGAGGCCAAGAAGTGTCGTAAAGTTTACGGCATTGAGCACAGGGAGCAGTGGTGCACGGCGTGCCGCTGGAAGAAGGCCTGCCAGCGCTTCCTGGACTGAACCAATCAGAACGGAGGAAGAGGAGGAGAAGACTGATGTTTTCTATGAAACCCAAATGCTTTTTTTAAAAACACTCTGAAACATATCCATGTGCTGGTCATGCTTTTTCACGTCTGAGTGAACGGACAAAGATCTCCGACAGCTAACATCATCATCATCATCATCATTATGAAGAAGGCAGCTTTTACAGAGACTGAAAATAAAGCAGCGGCTCGTCGAAGGACTTTTTTTTAGCAGTAATCTGATATTACAGCAGTTACTTTATTCAGAGGAGCATGACCTGCTGTCAGTGTTTACAGACACTCTTTATGTTATAAATGTGCACAGAAAACACCTGACTTCTTAACTTAGTACGTCAGGAGCATCGGAGCCAAAGGTTTCTGTGTTTACTTTGTGGGAAATCTGAAAATATGTTGAAATTTAGTGAAATTTAGAGAAATATTATTATTACCAATGACTACTTGTGGTTGTATGGCACCTTTCTTGCACCTTAAGAACCATTGTGTATTAATCCCATGATTCCATATCCAGTGTTTACCATCATCCTAATCTCACAGGTCTTCAGTAACGAACCAGATAACCAGGGGGTTAGAACAAGAGCTTCCTGCAGGGTCACACTTATGGGGCGCTGATTGTAAAGTTGCACAACTATTCCCAACGTTTAGCAAAAAATCACATTTAAAAAGCGCATGTGAATTTTTTAAATGTTACTTTTGACCAGCAATATTTGTGAAAATTGTGATATCTTTTTCTCGTAATATATAATGTCAACCCTAAATCTAAATGTGATATGTTACATTTAAATATAAATGTTAAATCTAAATGCTAAATGTTAAATATTAAATCAAAAAGTTAAATGTTAAATCTACCTGTCACGTGTGAAACTAAATATTTAGCTACTATGCAAATTCACCTGGAGTACCAAAATAAAAGCTCATTTAAGATTCAACATTTAGGATTTAAATTTAAATGTAACAACTTTTTGCCTTGTTTAAAAAATGTGTTCTTAAAGTTACTTTTGACCAGATTTACAGCAATATTTGTAAAATGTGTGATATTTCTTTTCTTGTAAAAATATGTCAGTGTTAAATATAAATGTTAAATATTAAACCTAAATATAAATGTTGATTCTAAATCTAAATGTTAAATCTAAATGACACGGGTGAATCTAAATATTTAGCTAATATGCAAATTCACCTGAAGTACCAAAACAGTTATATTTAAATGTAACATTTATATTTTCACATTTAGTTTCAGATTGAACAGTTATATTTATTATTAATATTTAATATTTAGATTTAACATTTGCATTATATTTTTACTAGAAAAGCAAACACAAATTTTGCTTTAAATCTGGTCAAAAGTAAACATGGTTTGCTGCTAAAAGTTGCTGTTTATTTTAACACGTGCAACTCTACAATTGGTGCCCTTTACCCACTGCTCTGACCAGGGTTCACTTTATATTGTAGTGTTGCTGTTTCTCCAGTTATAACAGATTTTACCGTAGAAAACGCTCTCTCAAAGAACAGCTACAGGAAAGTTGAAGTATACAAGCAAAGTTTAGGAATTCATAAGGAAATATGAGTTAAAAAGACATTATACAACTCACACACAACAATATGAGGATGTTGCACACACTGTGGCCCTGGCACTGCGTCGTATTTCACATGTTAATTACTCTGTGGGATCAGAAGCCATCGCTGTTGAAGGGAAACACGTAGCAGTTTACACAACCTGGCAACCGCAGCTGATTGAATCTGTGCTTCTTTCTTTACTGTTGTTGTAGTTTATTGGTGCAAAGAAAAACATTCAGATATTGGTGTTTTTTTATAAAGGAAACCAGATAAATGTGTTTTATTGTCCTGTTTATTTTCTACACTATGAGAATTTTCACTTTTATTAAAACCAGGGCTGACTAACTTGAACGCCATGAGACGACTGTTATGTTCGGCACTATATAATAATAATAATAATATGAAAATTAAGACTGGTTTGACTCATCTGTTACTAACCAATGAATAATAAGGACATGATGTTGGCACAGTTAAAACACCCTTAGATTGATTTACCACCCACTGTTTATAGGTGATAAGTATTCAAACCATAAAATACAACAAGAACAGAACTTGTATCACAGCGAGAGACATAAAAACGTGGTTATCTGATCAGAATGTCCCAGATGATCAATATTCATGTGTCAGCATTTAGAATAATGACTAATCTGCGCATTATTACAGGAAATTTTGGGATTTTGTTGCCATTTTTGTTTTGTTTTTTACTCATTGTGATTTTTATTTTTGCGTGTTATGTCATTGACTCATTTTGTGTATTTTTTTATTTTCAGTTTGTGTTCCTGAAGTAATTTACATATATTTTGAGGTTTTGTGTGTACTTTGTCATTTTGTCTATATTCATCGTGAATGTTTTTATCAAAAATGTGTGTATTTTTCTTTTTTGAGTAATTTTATGCTCTCGTTTAGGTCGACATACTACTAGACAAGAGCAGGGTTGGGGTCAATATAGTTGTAATTGCATAATTGGTAATCCATTACATTTATGACATAAACATAATTGGAACTGAAAATAGATAATTGACTTGTAATAGTAATTGACATGAAAATTCTTTAAAAAATGTAATTTACAATTTCATTCAACGCAAACCCGTGGAACCTTGTTACAGTTCTATGGCGTACACATATGTAGTTAATTATTAAAATATGTTTCATATCAACTTTTCACACTGCCTGTCAGTTCTTGAATATCATATTACCACTGACAAAAAAATGAAATCAAGGGGTAAACTGTCATAAAAAAGACAGACTAACACCAAAAATAATACTAATATTTTCAGTGAATAAGAAGCTTAACAAGGTAACCAAAAGATGGGAAAGAAATTAGATGATATTGTAGTTTTGATGCATTTTACAGCTGAATTTTAAGACATGGGTCATAATATATGCTAAAAGAAAGCTAACACAAGAGGAAGGTTAAGTTTTATGGGGTTATTTATTAAAGGCTCATTAATCGTGATTGGCATTTAACTTAATTCATTGTAATTTTAATTGTAATTGAAAAAAATGCAGGTCACCAAAATCGAGATGTAATTTGAACATGGATAATTGAAGATTTAATTGTAATTGAAAATTTTTATTGACCCAAAACCTGGACTGTCTGCTAAAGGATGTTTATGCATCCACGGGAACAAAAAACTACAATGATTTGGTACAAACTACAATGGGACGGGGCTCTGTTATTTACTGTCTGGTCCTGGAGAGCCCCTGTCCTGCATTTTTTAGATGCACCCTGACACACAGGTGGAGTTTGACAAAAAAAAAAAAAAAATATATATATATATATAAATTGTCTCGAGATGTAACACATACAACCAGAAAAGCACTCGGAGAGCGCAGATCTCCACCGAGCAGCTCAGCTAACACGCTTTGGTCACGGTAACATGGTAACCTCAGGATTACCATGACTACCTGTCAACATTGGCTGTGTTAGCATGACTACCTGTCAAAGTTGACTCTGAGAGAACCTATAACATCAACAAGAAGTTCCACAGTGTGGATGGGAAACAGAATGGGATTAACAGACCCCCTTAATGGCCCACGTCACAACTCTAGCTCGAGGCAAAAACAGGAAACGCTGCTGGCTAAAGACTGTGGAGGCTCGTAATGTAACAGCTTTAGAATATCGTCTTGTGTGTTTGGGTGCCATAATAGGAGGAATAACGTTAGTGGACATAAATTAAAGTTTTATAGGATTCCAGCGGACACGTGCTCAGAAAAAACAAAGACAATTTTGGTTTTGCCTCCAGGCTAAGCCCCACCCAACAAAATATATCTATGTATTTTCTTTTGGTAGGCAGAACATCACCAAAATGAAATCACCTGTTCCTTGTCCCATTTTTCCTGAAAATTTCATTCAAATCCATTCAAAACTTTTCAAGTTGTCTTGCCAACACACTGACAGAAACACAAACGGAGTATAAAACATAATTTAAACACTCTGTGCTTTGCGGAGGTAATAATGCAAAAATTATTAGCGACATAATTGATAATGTTGACAACAAAAATGTGCGTTCCGACATGTCAATTAAGGTAAAATCAGGCCGGCGGCCGCTTTCTAAGAATTGTGCCACTGAAGAAGAACCAACCTAAAGTCTCAAAAGTTTGGGACCATTTCACTGAAAACTTATACTAGTGTTTTAAAAAACAAATGAATTCATATATATTTTGTACAGTCACTGTTTTATGGCACTCAATATATTTTTATATTATGTACATGAATTTAGTAAAGCTGTAATGCGAACTTTGCGTATATCTTCACTGAACCAGTGTCAACATGCTGAATTTTCACTGTTTATTTGAAGGATTGTCTCAATACTTTTGACAGTTAAGGACAGACAATGAACTGCAAATCAAAATAAAACGCATAAAATACCCATCACGTCTCGACCAATAACAAATACTGTAGCGTACAAAGCAAAATAATTCCTCTGATGGAAGAACACAGCAAATAAAATGAATAAAACATTAATGTGAAATCATTGAAATACCAGACTGATCAGATTGGTCAGACGGGGAAACTGAAAACAACATCCTGGTTTGAGTTTAAATAAAGTTTTATTACAGGTTATTGAAAAACAGTTAACTCAACACCAACCTCCTGTTCAAGTCAGAATTATAAAAAAAATACAAAACACACGTGCACACACACACTCAGGGTGACTTTGCTGTAATAAATTATATGTACAGTCCAGTTCCTGCTTCCAGCCGTCTGTCAGGCAGCTGCACTGGAGCCACAGTCTACAAACAAAGGAGGAGGATAGTGTTAACACAGCAAAGATAAACACAACAGAAGAAGACAAACTGTGAAGAAAAGTAGCGTTTGCTTTGTGGGTTCTTAATAGGGATGTAACGATTCACTCAACTCCCGATACGATTCGATTCACGATTCTGGGTTCACGATACGATTTTCTCACGATTTATTTTACAATATGGGAATGTTGACAAATGACTGAAAAATATTCCTTTATTTTTTTGGGGAAAATACTGTACTATTTTCCTTTTATTTTTCATTGTCAAAAGAATCGCTTGATAAACTATTCAAAATGATGCAATTTAACTAAAAATAAATCTTGAATGAAATAAATAAAGGAATAATACAAATGAAGAAGCCTATTAATTTAAATTCTGGTTCTATAATAAACAATTCAAAACTGCGTAATAGTTCTTTTTCTTTTTAAAAGTGCAACTGAAAATGTATTTTGTGCCTTAACGATTGGACTTTAAAAAAAAAAAAAAAAAAAAGTCATTTTACTGTATTTACGTCAGATATTTGTTTAGATCAGCAGAGGGCGCTGGTAACCCAGTAGTCGGTTGGCATGCAGTTATTCCACCAGTGAAGAAGAGAAGCTATGCTAGCAGACAGAGTTAATAGAAAGACATGACTTTTACAGATATTCACGTAATATTACAGATATACTTTTGGTGCTAAAGGAGTAAAGAATTATTTATGAGCATGTTTAACGGTAAATGGCGGCCAGAAAGAAAATAGTAGCAGATTCCGCCCGTCACGTCCGCTTCTGGAAGGATTAATATATAGCGCCCTCTGCTGGTTAAAAAAAGTACTGCGATTCAATTTTCAGAGCATCGATGTGAACCGTGGTACCTATGAATCGATTTTTAACTGCCTTACGATTAATCGTTACATCCCTAGTTCTTAACATGAACAGAAAAACAAAGACGTGTGTTTGAAAACTCACCATTTGTCAGATTTGCCCTGCGTCGACTCGCTTTTTCCATCGCATGCTACGATCTTCACTTTGTCCACCCTCACCAGGTCGGTCACCTCTCTGAAATCCACGTCATTCAGGACAAACGTCCACACGTTGTCGCAGAATCGATACGTGTTCAGGGAACCCTGTGGAGCCACAGTTACACCAAACATTCGTATTTGATTTTTTTCAGCAAATATAGATGTTAACTACATGAGGCTGCACTAATTATTTATTACAGGCCAGGACCTCATTTTCACCAAGTCAAAAAAAAAAACATCAAAATCCTGCTGAAGTCTGCAAACAAACATACATGAAATTTCTAATATTTGAATATGAAATACCAGGTTTGACAGCTCTCCAATATATAACGGAATTTCTGATTAGAATCGAACACATTTAACCAACAAACACGTTAAGTGTCCACCTGGAAGTACTACTAAATGTTTTAACTGTGCTAGCATTAGTGCTAACACCTGAAAAAGTGAGGAGAAGGTCCTGCATTAGAGGCAACCACGTGTGTTATTTTACCAGTTAGATGCAATCGTCGTGGCTCTGGGTTAGCATATCAACTGCTACACGTGTTTGATATGAGTCGGACAATATATCGTGGGACAAGATATCACATTATAATAACATCATTACATATATTGTCTCTTGTAAGAATGGTTCGTGCACAGATACAAATATTCCTTTGACGAATGTCATGATTTGATTTTTAATTTTAGACTGGCATGAATTGTCAGCAATCATTTTTTTTTTTTTTTGGCGTGCCACTGCCAACACTTTAAAAGAGAAATATGTGTCTTATTTATTGTTGTTTATTTATACATAGAGTATATACAGTAAGAAAGCCCAGAGTAAAATAACAGGAGGACAGAGCACTGGTCCTGGGAGTGTTTGGGAACTTCATGCAGTCTGTGAATCCAGCTTTAAGGCCTTGCTCACATTCTACTCACCCTGAAGTTGACTCTGTTGCGGACCCTGTTGGCGAGCGCCGTGTTGATGGCTTTATCAAACTCCAGGAGGACCTGGAGCGCAAGCTGCGGAGTGATCTGCTGAGTCTGCACACAAAACACATCATGCAGGATAAACAAATCTGACATCCCATAATACCGACGTACAACTGCAAATCTGGCATTTTACAGAGCTGAGCTTAATGAGAAAATTTCATTGAAAGCGTTTGACCAGAAAAAACTCAACCTGACTAACACAGAGTAGGAAATATTTCTTCTTTGACTGGAGAAGCAAGTGCAGACGTTTTAACACAAGTGAAAAGAAACACCTAAACCTGAACGATTGAGAACCTTAGTTCACATGCAACTAGGAGTGACTTTTTACAGACACAGACTCCGATTCTGTGAAGGATATTTCAATTATAGTAGCATTTTTAGTTGAAAATGGAAGAGATTCTTAGAGATCTAATGCTGTAAACAGTAAACTAACTGAAATGTGGCACAAAATTAAAAACATTCCATGTAAACATTAAGAATTGAGGACGGACAGCACTGCAATACAAATTAAAAATTACGTATTGATTGATTTTATGACTCAATATTGGGCCAGTCAATGGAAAATGTATTTAAATCATTCTTTGAACCCATCCCTACATAATTGTATTTCTTATTTTATCTTTCTTAAATATGTTTTAATTAAAATATACTGCAAGTGAGAGATGAGCTTCATTGCATGCTGTAAACCAATAAGTTTTAAACAGCAAAACGATCTTTATGAGTAATTTCAAACTTAATAATAATAATAATAATAATAATAAATAAGTGATGCATTGATCAATCATTAAACTACCTGTACAACATAGTCAAATTCAAGCAATTTATCATAAAAGGCTGTAATACTCAGTAAGCAATCTCAAAACAATAATTTTACACATAAAAGCAATAAACCAGTGCATAAATAAAGTGAATTGCACTTGATTTTTGATTTGGCTCACTTGATAGTAAAGAAAAACAAACACACACACACACACACACACACACACGCGGCCGGTTAACTAAGATAACTTTGAATGTTCTGATTTAAAAGCTTCTAATAGTAAAAGTTAAGATATGACCGAAAAGCACTTTAAAGCTAGCTGTTCAGAGCTATCAACCAACAATAAAAAACACAATACATTCAAACATTTAACAGATAGTGTTGAATGTCAAACCATTGCACGGTTATCTTAAAATTAAAAGGAAAACATGTGGTAATAGTAACTATTCACATTTATCAAAGGTAAAAGCAAACATTTAAAGGCTAACCATCCTATGCTAACTACTAGCCGTAGGAACTAATTAACCCAGGAAAGCTAATATGCTCTAACAGCCAACATATATGGATTAAGTTGGTTATACAGAGATGAACTAACTCTTAGACACGCACAGTAATCATAATAAACACACGACACTTCTGGATTGTCTTTAGCTGGGCTAAGCTAACAGCTAACAGTTCAGAGCTAACCGTTGCCATTAACTTAGATTTGGAGAACTGAGAGGAAGTTGACTGAGGCTAACGTGGAACGAAGCTTGTGGTTGTCGGTTTGGATGGACTGTCACCTGTATTAACTCGTCCAGACTCTCCTGCAGACTGTTTCCCAGCGTCGTGTTTCGGTACAGCTGGTAGGCCATCATTAAGCCTCAGTAAAAAGCAGACACACACATACACGCACACACAGAGGACACACGGGGCTAAGGGCGGGCTGCTAGGACCCTCCCACCTCTGTCTCTGATTGGCCAGTGCATAATTAGAGAGGATGTGATTGGATGGCTGCAGCCAGAGGTGTTTCTCGCTAAACCAGGCGACGTTTTAGATCTTCTTGGTGACTGTTTTTGTCAAAAGCTACTAGCTACAAATCTAGCTATTTTTACCGGTGTCATTTGGGACTTTTCTGATGTTTTTTCAGACTCTGACGTGACGTGAAAGTACGCATTGCTCTGCAGTTACTGTCCTCA
Source organism: Gouania willdenowi (assembly GCF_900634775.1). Classification (NCBI taxonomy): domain Eukaryota; kingdom Metazoa; phylum Chordata; class Actinopteri; order Blenniiformes; family Gobiesocidae; genus Gouania; species Gouania willdenowi. The sequence continues at coordinate 39,094,131 of NC_041046.1, forward strand.
AAGAGGAGCGGGTGCTGCCGTGAGCCATAGACTCAGAATGGACGACACACGCCCATGGGAAAATGAAGCTATTTTTTTAGAGCTCCCCCTGCTGACTGGCTGCAGTATAGGTTATAAACCCCGCCTTCTCAATGATAACAGATGGGATGTGGGTCAAACTGTAAAGTTAAAATACTCGTCACATGTTCTTTTTTCCAAACCTAAACTCTTCTGTGATCGTTAGTTATTATCACTCTTCATTATGTCCAAGTGCTCATTTTTCCGTGAAGTTTGTTTTTAAATAAGTTATTTGAGGTTGAAAAACGGGATTTGACGTCATATATGACAATTGACAGCCTCGGACCTGGCGCAGCTCTCTTTGTGTATAGCATAAGCAGTTACGTCATGAAGTAAAGCCAAGACGCCATTAAACTTTTCCATTCATTTTTTTTTTTTTTTTGTCTTTTTTGAGTTACTAGTACTAGTACTAACCTCTATGATCTAATCATCTAAACTCATCTTAACCTACAGTGGCTTTAAGTGGAATTATTTAATTCCGAATTAAAAACAGAATACACCAGCCATCTAATTCGGAATTAAGTTTAATTCGGAATTAAATTAGCATTAGGAATTAAGTGTTTACAAGGTCAGGTTGAAGGGGAATTGACTTTTATTCCGCTTTAAAGAGGAATTAAAGCTCCCATGTAAACGTGGCCATTATCTCCTTAAACTACTGTCTTTGGGAAACCTTAAACGTGAGCCAGAGATAAAGAATCGTCTACAACATAAAAATAATTCCATCATTAATTAGGCCTAATAGATGCTGTAATCTTTCTAACCCATCAATTACTGCAGTAAGTCTGTTTTTTTCTTCTGCGTAACAGGCTGTTGCTAGGAACGCTAGATTCATAACGTTGATGTTCTGTCCACCCTGTCGGCGTTTATATCACTATAGCTATAACAACCTGCTAACAATACCATATATTAACCCTTTCATGTTCATGCACCGCTGCCTCCACCAGCACCATTCCAAGATGGCGGCGCTGTAGACGCGTCCCTCCAAAGTCGATGCGGCATCTACGTATATAATATCTGTAGTTGCAACGCTCTCTCTAAATGGCTCTGGCTGCAGCAAACGGCCGAGAGACTTTATGTGGTAACGTGTCAGCTTCTTTTTTTTCTTTATAAATTTTGGTGGATTTTTTTGTTCTCAACAGCAACTTTTTGCAACATTTAGCAAAAAACGCTTTTAAAAAACATGGGTTTTTTTTACGTTAATTATGACCAGATTTTGAGCAATATTTGTGAAATTTGTAATATTTTTTCTCTCTGAAATATTAAATCTAAATATAAATGTTAAATCTAAATGCTGAATGAATGTTGAATGTTTTTGATTGAAAGTGCTCTATAAGTAAATTTATTATTATTATTATTATTATTATTATTATTAATAATAATAATAATAATAATAATAATAATAATAATAATGTTAAATGTAAATCTAAATGTCAAGGGTGAAACTAATATGCAAATTCACCGGAAGGAGCTTTTATTTTGGTAATCCCGGTGAATAATTGTTGAGAACAAATGTTCAAAACCTCTTTGCAAAATTGGATAATCAATTAAACTTCTAATTCATTTTGAAAAAAAAAAAATGTTTTAGGTGGCTTTTCATAAAATCCGAACTTTTCACGTTCAATGTTCCTTAAAAAAACAATGTCACAGTTTTTTTTTAAATTCCCCACAATTTACAATTTGTGATTTGACTTTGCAGACAGTCAGTAACCACCAGGTGGGAGCAAAGCATCAGAAATACATAGGTTTATTATCAAATGGATTTTTAAAAGCTTAACCTCAACACTTGATAACTGATCTGTATTTGATGAAGCTCTAATAAACACAGCAACAAAATCAATTATCATTTTCATCTGACCTTTGCCCTTTGCCCTCAGTCAGCCTTACTACTGCAGAATAAAAACAACATCATGTTGTGCTATATCAATAATTCTCTCTTTATTGTACTATCAAAAATTCAGCACATTTACATTTTCAGCGTTCATCTAAAACCCACCTATGAATTGATAACGGCACTAATAGCTCCGTACGGCAGGAAAGATCACCTTCTGCTCCATAAGGGGGAAAATCAACAGTAAAGGTGGCTCTTGTCTATACTTTAGATAATTGAGAACAAGTCCACACCACATGTGTCAAACTGACGGTCTGTGGGTCATACTCGGCCCGTCTCAGCAACCATTCTGGCTCCTGGGATGACTTTGCATTGAGTTTAAATGACTAAGAAAGCAATTATCTTCAAGTAAAACACGTTACAGTCAATTTCAATATGTTTGTGACTCAATGCTTTACATTTTGAAACCAGATACTATAAAATAAACTCATTTTAATCAAATTTCTTTGGTACTTTTTAAAAACCATGCCGATCAGCCATTTTGGGCTTGACGTTGTTGGCTGTGTTCTAAATCGCTTACTAACGTACTACTCATACTTACCTGATGTCAACGTTAGTATAGTGAGTTCACATTAGATTGCATGGAAAGATTGAGTACGCGAGAAATAGCCAGATGTATACCATACTGAGGCATTTTTTAAGTATGCAGTGCACGGTGGGCACACCAGTCATACTCAACAGACCCATGATGCATTGCGGGCAGATCGTAATATTGTATTGGGACCAGCTTCAAGCTAAAAAGCAAGCATCCACTTTCCAAAACAAAAGCATCTTTTCTTGTTTTCCATCAGTTTTTAACGCTTTTGTAAATAGGGCTCTTGTTTTGAAGTTAACGGGAAGTAGCACAATGACGGGTCTCCAAATATGAGATGTGTTCTGTGAGTTTCATGGATCAAATGAGCACATGTTGATATTCTACTTGGTCACTTTTTCAGTTAAATTGTTTTCAGAACTTTCAAAGGTGGAGAATTAACAGAGATATTTAGCCTCAGTGTGCTTCAGGTTTTTGTCGATGTAGGTTTGAAATGCATCTTGGGAAACTTGGAAGTATACTTCAGTGGGAACGCTCATCATGCTAATCATACTAATAGTATACTGTAGCAGACATTACATACTTGTTGAGTTTGTAGTGGAGGGGTCACCAACACGGTCGCCCGCATTGACCATGTTAGGTTCCCACAGGCCTGATCTAACAGCAGCAGTTTTCACCAGTTAATTCCATTTAAAACCTGATTATCAGGCTTCAAACTCACAAAGATTCAGATCACAGACATATTTAGAGCCTTAGAGTTTAAGACTTTTTTTTCATTTAAATTAACCATTTTTAAATGTTTGTTTTCACTGAAACATTGCTGAGACAAATGTGTTCAAGTATCGCAGATAGGATTTCATTAAAGATGCTGCACATTTGGTCTTTAGATTGTAATGTTTTATTCCTAAAATAATTGTGAAATTAGCTTAAATAAGAAAGTATACTTTTATAAAAGTCTTACATAATTGTTGCATTGTAAGAACTTGTTTTGGCTAGTCAAATAGAAACATGATGATTCCCTGTGAAAGTAGTAATTTGAAAATGAAACAATGGCATAAATAAAGAGGAATAAAGTGTTACATGTTGAAACTTGAAAGTGTTTCCTCACTTTTTAGGTAGATGCAAAGTCTTCCTTCATCATTTTTCTCTCTAACTAAAGTTGAACTGGGAAATTGTAGCAGTATTTCTGTGCACTGTGTATCAAAGTGGTACCTCTTTGGATTATTCAGTGACTTTGAAGTTGCTCAAGGTTTCAGAAAGGTTGGTGACCCCTGTTGTAGTGTATAGTGTCATTTCCAACACAGCCTCTGAGCGGATATTTGTGGTCTCGACCCTACAATCCTGTACGAATCAGCAGAAATGACATGTTTCCATTCTGTAACTCACAGTAAGTGACCTATTGAGTTGTTATGAGGTGAAATTATTGACAAATAAATATCAGATTAAGTAAACATCCAAAGAGAGTGAAGCCTTATTGTGTGTGTGTGTGTGTGTGTGTGTGATAGAGGAGAACACTCCCTCCTTATGATAATAAGCTCATTAGATATGCAGACAGGTCCCCAGAGGCCTCGTCTGCCTACTTGTTGTCGTTGACTCGACTAATTGTTTGTTTACAGGTTGAATTCGAGGATGAATGAAGCCCTGATCATGATAAGTTTATCAGAAACTACCTTCCAACCTCCCTGAAACAGAAGAGCTCCACAGAGAAAGCTCCAGAATGTGGAACCCTGTCTGTTTGTTGTGGGATACAAAGGTTCACTGTTTACCACCATATTGGCATCCTAATATATTTAGGAAAACATTCATTTTAGCATTCAGTGATGTTCAATTTAAATGTGTGTGTTTGCAGAAGTGAAAGTAAGTAATGGATGACAAGTATACTCATGCTACTATAAATGAGTTGCCTTCATGGGTATATTTCTAAATCAGTAATTTTACTTGTACTTAAAGCTGATATCCGGAGTTTCTGAGAAATCTATGTTTATGTATGATCTTTTGAAATGCAAAAAATACCAAACTAGTCTTTTACTATGGTCTACTGCCGGTGGTCATTCATATACATTAATGTATATAAGTCCCTCCTTCATCCTATAGACCCTTATACAAATGGAAACAAGAGCTGACTGCGCCCAGCCAATAGGCTTCGATTCCCTGTATTTGAGTCTGTCAGTCAAAGTGAATGTGGAACTGTGCACGGAAACAAGGCAGTGCATCACAACAGCAAACAGGTAAATATGATTTTGGCTCTAACCTGACCCATAGACCTATATCGATGCTGCAAAAAAGTAGAGGCGTGGCTTCTGGTAGATTGGGAGAGGCAGTGGGAGGAAGTGAGGCTGTTTAGGGCGGGACATTGAGACATTTTGCAGCAGCTTTAAGTATGTTTTTAAACAAGTAACGTTACATTGTTACATTTCTACACCCAATTGTTACTGAGTAAATTATTGTTTTTTTTTTTGTTTTAAAATGATCAACAGACATTGTGAAGGTACAAAAAATGAAATGACCGGACAACAATCAAATGATTCACATCATAGCCGACCAATCAGATTAAATGTGATGCTGCACAGCGCCAAAACAGCAGTGAATGGAGATTATTTACCATATGTTTTTAGTTCTACCTATTATGTTGTTACCCACATGGTACATTTGGCATGACAGTGTTAGAGTTCATACATTTGCTTATACTTAGAACCTGATAATTCTTTAAAAAATTTTAATTAAATTCATTGGTGTTATTTTATTTAAAAAAAGAATTGGACATTTTGACAAACCTTTTATTTTTTTACAGATGTCTTTGTGGAAATGAATTAAGTTCCAATTGTGCAAGATTTCATCTTTTCCTTTGTAAGTTTACACATGAGATGTTTACTGTATGCAAGGGAACCGTGACAAGATTTATTACCCAAAATAAACGTGGGGGGTAAAAGTAACTAGTAACTTACTTTGAGTACTATTTAATTGAGCTACTTTTTTTTTGTACTTGAGTATTTAATAACTTACCTGTACTTGTACTTGAGTAGAATTTCAATCAAGTAACAGTACTTCTACTTGAATAGGAGTGTTTGTGCGTGGGTGCGCACGTGAGTGATGGGGGTTCAGATGACTCCATCCAGCTCCTTAAAGCACACACTTCATGAGACGTAATTAAATTTGCAGCCGACCGACTTTCTGAGTTCAAACATGGGAATGTGATGGATGGAGTCAGAGCTTAACTCGACCTCCAGGAGTCTGAGGCACGACTCCACTGAGGAGCAGTTTGCACGTTTTGCATGCAGTTATCAGAGCTACCAGGGAGTCACAAAAAGATTGTATAATAAAAGAAATGTCCCACACCTTTCTAGTTTCATATACTTAAGTATTGTATTAATTATATTGTTATGGGATGTGCGTAAAATACGTTTTTGAAAACCATTGTTTGTGTGCTAGTCTGTGATGGTTGTGTGTATCCAGAGGTGTAAAGAGCACTGTTATATTTTTTTAGCCCTTATGGTCCACTTTTAGTCTATTAACACATGTGCTAATTTACAATACCTGTCCACAGGAGGCTTTTTGGTTGTTTCTGTAAGTCTTAGTTTTTTTAAATTCTGTGTAGGTTCTTGTTTCTGTTTTGTTGAAGGGGCAGTATTATGCAAAATTAACTTTATAATTGTTTTGCTGCAATCCATTTTTGAGCCTTTATGACTCATATGGTGGAAACTCCTCCTCCTGACAATCCTGGCTCCTCCTACCCTATAAGAAGGTGAGCTCCTCCCTCACAAACTACCTCACAGGTAAAACAAACATTGGCGAAGGCAGATTAATGTCACAGTTAATATCTTTTGGTTCAGTATATAGATAATCCAAAGCGCTATATCGCCTTTGACATGATCTGACGTGTTTACGACCCAATGCGATGCAGCGGTTGGAAAAAACAGTGGACTATCATCATAATTGGACTATTCCTGTGGTCAGAATAAGTGAGGATGACAAGGAAGCGATGTAGCAACTCCGCTGAGTGTTTGAAACAGCTGACTGACTCCGCTGCTAATGTCATAAACACACACCCAGAAGCAGCGGTAGTCGGACTCATAATCACAATAACCGCTTAAACAACCATGTGTTTTACTGCAATGTGCAGTTTTTTGGCTGAAAACAATAACAAGAGTGTGTGGATAGCAAAGGACAATTGCTATGGTTATCAGCTGTTGGAATCCCACTCACCAAACACAGACGCAGTATAATATAAGTGTAACTCAAGCCCTCTCCAAGTAAAGAGCGAGGTGTGGAGTCGGTGTCCATAGAGTCATGCATGTGCATGAAGGCCGAAAAACGGCCTGTTTTTAGGAGCGTCATGAAAAGTTACTTTTCAGGGGGCTAAAACTTTAGTTTTTTTGTGCTTCCAGGTATTTCTGTCTCCAGTTCCCAGTGATGTCAGTGTTTGGTTTGTCAGTGATTAGCTCTCTCATGTTGGGCACGCAGGCGCAGCTCGTTCCCAATCAAGCCTTCCTCACTATTTGGCTGAGTGTTTGGACACATATATATATAAGTGACTTTTTGTCATATTTGCTAAAGCTGTCACTATGTAAGGACATACATTACATCAAACTAGTGGTTTGTGTGAAAAAATAGACTCATTGAGTCCCGCCCCCCGCTGCTCCAGCAGCCTTTGGCAGATTGCCAGAATGCACCGCGATCGAGCAAAAAGAACCAATCAGAGCGAGGATTGTGTTTGATGGACTGTCTGACAGCTGTTGCTTACAGGCCCCGCCCCTTTCCCAGGGCTGGAGTCTTTTTTACAGTGTATGGTCTGGAGGAGTAGAAGATGGAATTATCAATTTTTCTGCTTGAAAGGTAATTACTGCTGCTTGATTTAAATTATGTTTGATTTGTAATTGTTACACTAGAACTCTGTAGTGCATGCGTTGTTCTTGTGTGCACAGCAGCCTCCGTGTGGCTGCTGTAAGTGACACTGCGTTGCTGCTGCTGCTGCTGAGGTGTGTGCACATAGAGAGAGAGAAGCGCTGCAGTAATATGCTTTTAACAGTGCACGTTATATTACTGTGATGATTCTGTCTGGCTAACGTTTGCTTGTTAGCTCCTCTGAGGGAGGGACTTTGGAATTTCTGGAGGCAGGGCAAGAGAGCAGCGGGGAGAGAGGGATCTGAAAGTCGCGGACTGCACCTTAAGTGCTTCTTTACGCGCCTGCAGTTACGCGCTTCTCTCCTGCGCGTATTCTCCGGTCCAGGCTGCTGACACACCCACCACGCGTAAATCAACCAAAAGCGGGTAGTCTGTCAACGAAGGTGGTATGAAGCAGAGGATTATTTCTGTCTTGAAATCACGGAACATGGAGTTTTCCTAACGCCTGTAAATGTCATTGAAACCTGTGAAAATTATAAAGGGCATTTTTAATTTGAAAAGCTTTAGTTGATAAACAATGTAACAGGTTCATTTGATCTGATTACTGCAGTGTGAGGATCGGACACATTTTTCTGTCTGAGCTACAGTTAAAATCTCTCTTTATCCCCTCATATTAACGTTTGTGTGGAAAGCCTAATTTTATTAACTTTACGTTCCTGCATTCAGAAATGATCAGCGCGCATTAGTCGTCGTCGTCTGTCATCAACGTTTCACTTGTTGTTTCCTCTTGTAGTGGATCAAACAGTGGCTTTACGTTATACACAGTTTTAAAATAGTTGGACATCAGTCTGACGTCTGTCAGAGTACCATTGTAATGAGCTGAAGCAGCGAAGGTGCGCACAGATAAACAGCTCCGCGACGCTGCTCTCACCCCCTCCCTGAAAAAGGAGTGGACAACAGGGTTAAAATGTAGTTAAATGTAACACATTTTGTCCCGATTAGAACTGGTAAATGTGAACATATTAGAAATGCTGATGGTCAATCCTTTGGCGTGCTTGTGTGACTCCTCCCACCCCGGTGACAGTGCTACTTTGGATAGATTCTTTCTGGGAGTCTCTTCTGCAATAATATGAGTCTGTGTTGCTTAAATTGTAACTAAGTCCATGCTTCTCGTGCAATATAATGTTTCACCTTATCTGGGCGCTGCACTTATTGCTGGGTTAGAAGCACGTGAGAGGAAAAGAACTTAAGCAGAAGGGAGAATAGGAAAGAGATTTAACGTCAAGGTATATTAAGAGTTAAGACTTCCTGCTCCTTCATGAACAAATCTATTGTTTGGTTTGATGACTGCGAGGGTCTATCGATGGCATTAGTTATGGTTTGTTGCATAATTTGTGTTTTTTTTTTCTATTTTCTTAAAATTCTGTTCGAGAAATAAAAATAAATAGATCAAAATGAACTATACATGTACACTGCGCTTGTCTTCGACTCTACCTTCGTCTACTTTATAAACTAAATGATCAGACGTGTCCATCATGGCGAGGCGGAGAGTTAAATGATCCTGAAGACTAATGAGAGGTCAGACTCATCCATTTGTCATGTCAGCGCTCAGTCAAAGATCACTCCACTCCATCTCAATCAGCACCTACTTAACTGCACTAGGGTTGGAGAACTAACACCACACGAAAAAACAATTCCCACATGAGCAGCATTAGTGACGATAAAGAAGAGAAACCTCCAGCAGAACCAGATGCAGAGGTGGAGAACATCTGCTTAGAATGGTTGGGGGAAATGGAAAGAAGAAGAGGAAAAAGAGAACTTTAGAACTTCTTAAAATGGTTGAACTGGGAACTACAGATCAAGAAGCAAACATTATCCAAGGTCATTTTTAAATCTTTTTCTCTTTCTGTACTGCGTATGATTGAGAGGGAGTATTTTAATCATGTAATTGTCGATTTAATGGTTTTACCGCTGGTTTTAATACATTTTGAAGCTGTTGAATGTTTTTTGCTGTACTTTTTGATCATGTAAAGCACATTGTCTTGTGTATGAAACTTGCTATACAAATACGAGAGAGAGAGAGAGAGAGAGAGAGAGCAAGAGAGCGCCTCGCTCACTGACACTTCAATCAATGCTGCATCGGCGTCTCAGTTAAGTCGACAAACGAGCAGATTATTGTGTCTCCTCGTGTTTGTGGCCATATCGATCAACACACACACACACAGACTAGATAAATAATAAAACTTTGTAAAAATGGATTACAGTTATTTTTCAAATACACCACACCTAATAAAAATCAAAAAACTGTATTCTATACTTAAACATCCTCAAAAATAAATCTAGTTCAAATAAAGTGAAGTATAAATAATATGAGATGGCTCACTTGTCACTTTGTGCACTAATCCTGGCTACTCTTTATTTGTAACACACTTTAATAAACATTATCAAAAAATAATTCTAGAAAAGAAACTCTCACTGGGGTCGCCAGACATTTATCAAAATGGGGTCACAACCCCAAAAAGGTTGTAGGCCGGCAGCCCAGCTAGCCTACCATGCTCATACAGCATGCAATAACTTTTAAGGAATGTCACATTTTCGATCTGCTCTGCAGTGAATCTCATCCCAGCAGCAGAGGCAAAGTTAGCACGTCCACTACTGTTCATACTGCAGGTGGTAACTAACTAACTAACCAACTAACACTACCTATCATGTTAGCTCCATTTGCCTCATTGTAAAACCTGCTATTACTGTTAACGTTCAATGAATGACTTCTCATGCATTTCATTTAGATGACCATGACAAGGGACAGTCATAAAATGAAACAGACCAGGACAAACAAATGTCACTGAGCATTGACTACGTTTGTGTGCTAATCGGCCATGTTGGTGCAGGTAGCAGTTGTGATGGGCAGGTTTGGTATCAGGATAGAAACACACGACAGATGGTAGACTTTGCAGAAAGGATGGAAGTGGCTGTAGTGAACACTTTACTTTAGAAGAAGCATGAACACAGTGTGAGCTATGAGAGCAGAGGTAGGAGCACACAGGTGGACTACATCTAGACAGCAGAGGAAGATGAAGAGGACAAAGGATGAGCAGAGGGTCAAGTGGTGGAAGAGTGGGGTGGAGTTGAGACATATCAACATGTTTGCAGATGACAGTGTGATCTATAGTGAGAGCAGGGAGGAGGTGCAGGTCTGCCCTGGAAAGGAGAGGAATGAAGACGTAATTCATGTTTTTCAATGAGAGGAGTAGTGAGGTTACAGCAAGTAGAGAAAAATAAGGACTCAGGGCTAACACCCCCAAAACAATGGAGAGTGTGTAAAATAAGTGAAGCAATGTGTGCAAGAAAGATGGAACGTGTGGAGAAAAGTGTGGGTTGTGATGAAAGGTGTAGAGACAGCAGTGAGAGCAGCCATGTTTTATGGTTTAGAGACAGTGGACTGAGGAAAAGAGAAGATAGCACACATGAAGATGTTCAGCTTCTGTTTGATTGATATGAAATATTTGTGAAATATGTGAAATTTCCTTTCTCGTAAAAATATGTCAATGTTAAACCTAAATGTTGAATATTAAATCTAAATCTAAATGTCACAGGTGAAACTAAATATTTATCCAATATGCAAATTCACCGGGAGTACCAAAATAAAAGCTCATTCCACTGAATTTGCATATTAGCAACATATTTACTTTCACTTGTGACATTTAGATGTACATTTGACATTTAGATTTAGATTTAACATGTAGATTTTGATTTAACATTTAGCATTCATATTTAACATTTAGCATTCAGATTTAACATGTATTTAACATTTATATTTCGATTTAATGTTTCACATTTTGATTTAATATTTACATTTAACATTGACATATTTTTACGAGAAAAAATATCATAAATCTTATAAATATTGCTGTAAATGGGGTCTAAATTAACATTAAAAAATTCACATACATTTTTTAAACATGGTTTGTTGCTGAATGTTGCAAAAAGCTGCTGTTTATTTTAGCATGTGCAACATGCAGCATGGTGCCCCATATTTAATGCATTACTCAGTGAAAAGTGTAGATCGAGGAAAATGAAAGAAGAAGAAATATAGCCACTGAAACAAAGTATCTTGTTCTTCCTTTTAAGTTCTTCATTTTCATTAAGTTATTTCATCTTTTATTGTGCCTGAAGAGTCCAATTTAAATGCTGTATTATGGCAAAGATGTCGTGCACATCAATCTTTGGTATCAAAAGCAATGACGGCTGTTTCTCACCATGTTTGTCCTGATTTGGTCCTGAAAACCACACAAAGGTGACACGATGGGATTTTCAGAGATTAAAGGCAAGGATTCACATTCAAACGATAGTTATTGGGTAACTGTGCTCTGAGATGCTCTTATATCCCTCCTGTGCTGCCTGAAGTTAACAGTGATCTTCATTATTTGCTGTTTGCTACCCTGATTGGTCACTGTTGGTTGGGTGTGTGTGAGCAGCACTGACTGAACCTGCCCTCGGAATAATGGAGGACTTCCTCCTCGCTCATATTTAATAACCACAGGGTCGATTTGGCTCTGTGCTGCTCCGAGGTCCCACGGTCCCTGAACACATCAGAGCAGTAATGTCGGCTGCTTGTCTCCTGAACACTTCAGGACCCCCCCACGGCTTGTTAAATCCCACTTTGTTTGCTGCTCGTCCGCTGACAGTTAAAGAAGTGACGAATGGGCATTATTATGGAAAGAAGGTTACTTTTATACACGGGCTACGGCGCTGAAAGGAGGGGCGTCGCCGGCTGATCCGTCACTGTCAGAGAAACTAATGATAAGATATCATAAGACACAGGACGGCCGTGTTAAGATGAAGTGGGCCGGAGGCGACTTTTCATCAGACGCCGCCTTCCCGCGCTCAGCATCCATCTTGATTCTGCATCTGCTCGCACATATTTTGCTTTACGGCTGCAAAACTCCCCCCGGCGGCTGTAGATTTATAATCAGCCCGTATGTTTCAGATGAATAACGATGATAAAAGCGTCTTTATTTCTGCACAACTGCACTGTTGTGGAAAGACATCAGGCTGTGACAGGAACGCTGCCGTCACGACAAATAAAGCCAATTCAAAGCAATCAAAAGGAAGCAATCGGAGCCCTTCATCCTGTCAGGGTTGGACGTGAGCTTCACTCGACTGGCCACATTTACATAAAAGCTTTAGTTCCCCTTTGATTCAGAATAAAATTAAATCCTCTTTAAACTGACCTTGTAAACCCTTAATTCTACTTTAAAAATTCAACCAGAATTAGATGGCTGGTTTTATTCCAATTTTAGGAATTAGATAATTCCTCAATCTTGTAAGAAAAATTCTGCTTGAAGTTTATTCCGGTAGTTCTGCGCATGCTTGTCTGGTGACGACATAATCCAAGATGGCCGCCCAGACTGGAGCCTAGACTATTTATTTAATAAGAGCCTTAGAATATATGGATGAAAAGAGTGGATGGATGGAAGCATAAACATACAGACATTCACACAGACTTCATATGAAGCTGTGCGCTAGGACATAGAGCTTCACTAATCATGTGCAGATCTTCATAAAGTTCTCTTTCTACTCATCATCCTGTAGAGTGGAGGTAGAGCAGCTGTTGCATTAACCGCTGGCTTTGATTGGCCAGAGTAGTGGTCTTCTATGTCCCTTCTCCGGCTCAGCTGACGAAAGTGAAATATTATCTTATTGTAGAGCTGCTGTATTCGAAACTTATTATGTGGTCTTTTATGGTTGAGCCAAAAAGGGTTTGTTTCGCGTTTTTTTCCCGATAGACGTGATACATCACGTTCGCCCACTGTCCAATCAGAACTGAGGTGTATTGACTGCTTCATATGATTTTCGTTTTGTGCAATATACTTTTTCACCTAAATTTGAGTGTTGGCCTTTTTCATGCTTGAACACATGTTTTCACAATGAAACCTAGCCACCACAGAAGCACAGCTGTTGGAGTGTTATATTGACACATGAGCCTTGAAATTTCCTTGTTCTCAGAACACCTTTTTTTACCATTGCCATCATCACTTGGGGGAGTCACAACAGAGCCCTTCCCAACCCCCAGACCCAAAGTGCAATTGAATAAAGCTGAATAAACCTGTTTTCTATGTAAACCTCAATTCAGAATTACTGTTTCCATGTAAATATGAAGCAGAACACTTGAATTCCAAATAATTATTTTTCTGAATATTTAATCCCAATTAAGCCCATGTGCGATTTGTATCCAATCTGTTAGAGACAGTTTGAACAGCACAAATTCAACCCAGGCCACAAATAAGCTCCTTAATCTGATACCTATCTGATTTTGGGCAACGCAACTGCTGCCTGAACTGAATTGAAATGTGATAAACGTCGCAGTTCTGCGTCCCAGGAAGATCTTTTTCTTAAAATTATTGACTCTTATTTATTTATTTATTTATTTATTACTTTGGTTGTACAGACTCTTTATCAGTGCCTCACAAAAGCCAAGACTGCATGCTTCCTTTGCTTTCTTAAACACAGTGTTGGCCTTCAGGGTCATGTATTACCACTGGTGATCTTTTGTGTATGCGGGTCACTTCAGTTCACACTCTAAACCACATGTCAAACTCAAGGCCGGTGGGTCAAATCTGTCTCTTCAGAGCATTCAATTTGGTCTGTTGGAGAAAGTGAAAATGACTGATGTTAAAAGAACTCCACAAAATCTCCACAAATTAAATAAAAATTGGTAAAAACATAAAAAGAACATTTAAGTGAAGATCCTGCAGGGACTGATATCTTTCTCTTATTGATTTGATATTGTTGATGCCTTCCATACTTCATGTATAATTTACAACTTCAAGTGCAAACTTGGGCAGATTAATGTTGAAATTGTTTGTTTTCCCGCCTAAAACCTGCGGCCCATTTGGGATCGAACTGATCCGTATTTGGCCGCTGAACTAAAATGAGTTTAACACATAATAGAAGTCACATTTAATGTGTAATATAAATGAGTACACACACTGAAAAAATCTGATTTCTCCAAAAACTCCAAGATGTGCATTATGACCTGCTGTCTGAATGTAGCCTACATGGGCTGGGAGAAAATTGGTGGGCGGTGAAGGGGCAAATACGTTTTTTATTTTAATCCGTCCAAAAAGACAGTTAGAAATCAATCTGATGCTGCCTAGGTCGCTATATGTTCAACTAACCCAAACAAGTAAGACTGATTGCTGCTCAGGAGTCCCTTCACTGTCACAGAGGAATAAATTTAAGCACATTTACTGTCTACGTAGACCACTAAGATTCATCTTTAAGTTTCCTTATCTCTCACCTAGAAAGATGACATCCAAATAAGAGCGTTCAGAAAGAATATGAAACAGCCACTGCATCAAAATAAAAAAAAACTGGGAAAGTTTAGCACTAGACATTTTTCTCTGATGCAAAAAAAATATGTACTTTAACGTCCTATTGGGTTTTAGTCTGGGCCTGGATGCTAAAGAAGACGTAGCAGCAATATTCCCAGTGAGGATTCCTCATCCATCACCTAAAAATGACCTTTTTGGACACAATATGAAACAGCCACTGCACAGACTGACTTTACAGATGCAAATTAAATGTGGCTCAAGGGTTTTTTTTTGGTTCCAGCTTGTAAATGTAGTCACTTAACTCTGACAGGAACGGATCTTTGCTTTATCTTTGTAGTAAAAGTCATTGTTTTTAAAGGAGGCCCTTTGTCTTGTTTAACAATGAGCGCTGACATGTTAAATGTGAAGATCAAATTGGCCCTCGGGTGTAGAAATTCAAAATGATTGTCGTATTGGTTGGAGTGAAGGTAAAGCTGAACATGCAACCATGCAGGATGGAATTTAGAAATAAAAGCTGGACAGAAATGATTTTAAAGACTCAATTAGAACTCATTTCATTGTTTGAAGGTGAGGACAAATTGGGAAAGAATAAGACACGACATTTAATGCGGTAAAGTTTGTTAAACAGGAAACTTCCATCCATCCATCCATTTTCAGACGCACTTATTCCTGTTGTGTCAGGGTCGTGGGGGTCTGCCGGTGCCAATCTCCGGCTCTCATTGGGCGCTGGGCGGGGGTACACCCTGGACAGGGTGCCAGTACAGGACAGTTCCATGTGTTTTTGATCTTGAACAAGTAACAAAGACAAACTTTGTGCATTGTTTGTTGACTTGGAGTTTGTCTCCATGTGCAGCACAACTGTGTTGATGTATTTGATCAAAGTTTAATTATCATAAGATTAAAATTTGATGCTGCTGTAAAACTACCCTTGATGTCCTGAACGTCAGCAGCGATTAAATCAAAATCCTCCTCAAACAAAATGTGGAGCCACTCTGTTTCGGAAGGCGTCTGATAAAACTTTGTGTTTTGTCACAACTTAAATAATTGCTCGATTAATTAACAGGGAAACTATCAGAGCCTGTAATCCTCCCCTCACTGCTTCATTATAACTTGAATGTGTTGGACTTTAATGAGAGGTTTGCTGATACGAGGCCGAGCAGTAAATAATAACACAAACTTTATGTTACTTTTCATAAAAGAACACAGGCAATAAAAACAAGGTCCTATATCCAGAATCCTACCTGCTGTGGGAATTTTGTGGGAGCATTTGCAAGAAATTGGAGGGTTTAGGATAAATTCCCTGCAACAAAAAAAAAAAATTGTTAGCCTCAGCATATCTTTGGTAGTTTCAATGAATTTGTGAATTTGGAGGGACTGAGATATCTGGAACATAACTTTATTGTGATTAACATCATGATTCATATATTTTTTTTTAATTTATGTTTGATCACAACTGTACAAGTTTCCCTGCACAACAGAAACTTAAAGCTGCTGGGGACGATAACCAACATTTTCTTTACAACACCAGTAAAGACCAAGAACACACCTATAAAATAAAAAAAAAATGCAGTTTACTTTTGATGACAGCAGTCTGTAAAAATGACATTTTCTTTGTTAATTAATGCAAAAAAGCATTAAAAGAATTGTTTTTTCGAAATTCAGGTGTTTCTATTACCAGTTATTTTTTGCATTTCCAAGGGTAATGAAAGTGCAGTCTGTGTCTGTTTGGCTGTATCTTTCATTATTCTATTTTATTCTAATATAAGTATTAGATATATCAAGAAATAATGACAATGGCCCACCATTTGTAATAATATGTGGGATTTTGTTAATTTCTGGCTCCATGATGTGCTGGATTTTCCGACAAGACCAAAAGCAATGAGTGCGTCCTATAATGTTAGAAACTAAATGAACTGAACTTTCCCTACTACCCCTGGTTGGGACCATTAGATTAGGATGTAGCTTGTGGCCCCCTAACCTCACAGCAATGGAAACAACTGTTTTTTGTGTATTTTTGTGTGTGTCCCTCCTTCCTGTCTTCTCTGAGTAAAGAGCATCACTTCCCTTGGTTCCGAGCCTCCGTCTGTCTTGATTATTGTGTAACGGCAGCATAAACACAACACATTCATCCTCTTTAATGACTTCCATGTCGTGTCAGCTCTGCTCTGCACCGATGAAACGCTCACAGCCGGGCCCAGACACTCGGGAGGCCCAGGTGAAACCTCAACAGGAGGAAAACTGAAACAGTGGCGGAGCAGTGAGGGATTGTGGGGGATCTACGTGTGCTGTGGAGGAATTAGGAGAGTAATGTGCTGTTAGTGTGCGAGCTGCTGCTGCTGATAATAGAACGCGCCTCTGACACTTGAAAGGAGCCCCTCACACGCCGAGCGCTCCCCGCACAAAGATTGACTTCGCCTGAAGAGCAAAGCAATCAGCGACGGCGGGACACGCAGCATTTACGACTGAGCCCAACGCGCCTCAGCAAATCTTGACCCTAAACAAGCACCTTGCTTTTTACAATTTTTCTCTGAGACAGAAAGCTAACTCCCTGTGAGACTTCCTGAGCCGATATGTGGGTTTAATTCTCCAATCTGCTCCTGAGCGTCGGCGCTCGATGTCGCTGCCAACGAGGGATGGGTCTTATGTGTTGATGTGGGAGCTGCTGTTTTTCTCAGAGAGCTGAAAGGATCAGCCGAGGTAAATGTGACAGAGATCCGAGGATCATGTGGCACATCCTCAGAGTCGCTCAGCAAAGGAACACAGAAAGACTCCTGAGTCCAGGACCGAGAAAAAGGCTGCTCCTCTTTAAGTAATCTAGTTTTAAAACACCCAAAAAGTATTCAACATGACAACAATTCCACTTTATGATCCACCGCCTCTTACAACCTGAACATTAGCTCAGACTGAAACACTGAATTTTGTGCTGACAGATATTTTTTATTGGATTTTGATCATATTTTCTGTCTCGTTGCAAATTAGTATTGGCTAGGATTTCGCCTGTTGCTGTGGGTTTTGTTTCCTCCCGTTCTTTTTAAAGTTTGTTTCTTCTGGTAGTTTGAACCTTTTTATTCAAGTTTAAGTGAGATTGGGCCTCCTTTTAACCAGTTTCCCTTCATGATAATTTGATAGTTTGCAGCCACTGTGTAACGTGACGTTTATGGTGCATTTCTATTGGTAGGAACTTGCAGGTTTCCCATCAGAGGAGTTTCCACATGTCCAGAGTCAACCTGCTGAGTGAAGTCTGTGTCGCAGACGTGACCAGCATGGTAGCTTCTTGTTCTGAGGCTTTTTTGCACAAGTTCAAGAAGACAAATGCTTCCAAGGAGCATCACAAACTAAATTTGCTGAGTCAGAATGGACCCATCACTGCACTATATTGATGCAGACCAGTTTTCACAGCTCGTGCCTGGTTTTGTTTTCTAATTTAACAGGTTGTTTAGGAGCGGTTTTCATGTCTGGGTTTTATTTCATATTGAAACTTTTTTTGTCTCTTTTTGTTCATACTTCGATTTTGAAACATGTTTTTGGAGCTTCTGTTTATTTCCTGGTTCTGATAGATATTTTTTTATTGGATTTTGATCACATTTTCTGTTTAGTTGAAAATTAGCATTGGCTAGGTTTTTGCCTGTTGCTGTGGTTTGGTTTTCTCCTGTTCTTTTAAAAGTGTGTTTCTTCTGTTAATTTGAACCTTTTTGTTTCAGTTTAAGCACGATTGGGCCTCCTTCTGGTCGCGCTTTTGGCCAGTTTCTCCTCATGATATTTATTCAGTCATCAATGGAGCTTAATTTGGCCGTGGTCTTGATGTGGACCAGTTTGCAGCCACTGTGTAACGTGACGTTTATGGTGCATTTCCATTGGTTGGAACTTGCAGGTTGCAGGTTTTCCATCAGAGTTTGTGTGTTGCAGATGTGACCAGTATGGTAGCTTCATTCTCTAAGGCTTTTTTGCACAAGATTAAAAAGACAAATGCTTCACAGGAGACTCGTGGCATCACAAGCTAAAATTGCTGAGTCAGAATGGACTGTTCACTGCACTCTGGCAATAGGCGTCATTTTGCCTCCAACTCAGCTCTGCCTGGACCGCCTGGTGAGTACCGGTAGTTGCCTGAAACAGTAGCTGAAAGTAACCACTAGTAGCTACAATAGGCGATGGTCGTGTAGGTACTGCTAATGGAAATGCTGGTCCTAGTTCTCCCTGTCATTGCCCG
Organism: Gouania willdenowi; assembly: GCF_900634775.1. Lineage (NCBI taxonomy): Eukaryota > Metazoa > Chordata > Actinopteri > Blenniiformes > Gobiesocidae > Gouania > Gouania willdenowi. The sequence continues at coordinate 39,112,994 of NC_041046.1, forward strand.
ATCTCGTTAGAACCCGGATGCTCTGCAGGTCTGGGCCTGGTTAGTAGTTGGATGAGAGACCACTGAGAATTCCAGGTGCCACAGTGGGGGACAGTCACTCCTGGTTTTGCTCAGTTGTTTTCTACTTTAACACAGTCTAGCTTTTGGGTTTTGACTCATACTCATTTAAACTTTTTTTTGTCTCTTTTTGTTCATACTTTCCTGGTTCTGACATGAGTTTTATTCTGGATAACTTTCTTTTGGGCCAGATTCCGACTGGTTTAGGACCTTTGGTGCTTTGTCACTTTATTTAGCTTTATTTGATCTTAACTTGCCTAGTTCTAAACCTGGATTTGACCTGTTATTCTTTTTGCTCTTCTCACCCACTCTAAAGTCGTTTCTACTCTCATCCTCAGAGATGAATGTAAAATGTTGAACTCTGAGTCTTCCCTTCTCCGTCGCGTCTTCTTAAAAAGCTCAGCGATCACCGAATGTCCGCAGAGACGAGCTAATTAAACTGGTACTTTTTACAAGTCCTACTCAATAAATCTGAATAAATTAACACAGCATTACTGTGGCTGCTACATTACATTTGCATAGTGCGTTTAATGAATGCATAAGGCGAGTGTAGAGGTCTGCCACTGTGAACCTCAGCATTAGCATAACCACTTCCAGCATGTTCCTGAAATAATGCTCTCATTTGCACATCACTGAGTTGGCTAATTCAAGCGTCGGCGAGGGCGGCCTCGTAATTAAAGCATCCCACTTTAATTTTTAATGAAGTTTGTGTTACATCAATCCTGACAGTAATGAGGGCGGCGTGGAAACAAAAAGGCTGCTAATAATTAAATTCACAAACCAGTTTGAGGGATAATAACTCCTGAGGAGGAATTACATGAGTAATTATTAATTAGATATACACCGAGCAGCCACAGAGAGACGACGGTGACGGTCCTGCAGCTCATTCTAACTCTGAGTCTATGAGTGGACGACAAGCATCGCTGCAGACCAGGGTTGGGGTCAATTATAATTGTAATTGATAATTAATTACAATTATAGCGTAATTCTATTTGTAATTGTAATTTCAAAAATCTGTTGCTGTCGAAATCATACTTAAATTGTAATTGAGTTGAGATAATTTACTTTACAATTGTAATTGCCATGAAAATTCTAAGAAAATTGTCAATTATAATTTAACGTAAAACTGAGGAACCATGTTACAATTCTACACGTGTAGTTTATTATTAAAATATTAAATCGAGGTGTATACTGACACAGAAAAGGCTCAGACGCCCTAACTGATCTCGTTGTACGTCTCTCTGGATAAAAGTTTCTCCTAAATGAAATTGTAGTCTTGTAATCTAAACAGGCTACAGCCACGACAACCTCTCATTAAAATTAAACATCTGAACTTGAGTAGATCTATATCTACGGCTCTATAGAACTATAGGGCTCAGATTTGGAGGCCCTGGTTTCTCATGAGGCCTAATGCATTTGCTTAATCTGCATACAGTCAGCAACGCGCACACACACACACACACCTCACTTTTTACAGAGGGATGCATTGTTGAAAACGTATTGGTCCAGTTAGATTGACTTAATGGTGATCAAAGCCAATCACAACCAGCCATTTGATGAAGCCGCCGCCAAGAAGCTAAATAAAGAGTTAACAGTGGTAAGGTGTAAGTAAAGTGACAAAAAAATGGTCCAAAAGTGGCAAAAACGTGTTAACTAAAAAGTGAAAAGTGACTAAAATGGGCCAAAAACAGTAAATAGTTGCAAAAAATTGACAGAAAAGAGGAAATAGGTGGTCTGTAATGGCAAAAGGTAGTTTAAATTCGCAAAATATGTGTGTTAAAGTAGGACTGTTCATCTAAATGACTTGAGATCATCAGCAAGAGTTTGTTGAGCAAAGTAGGTTAAACAAAAGATCAATTCATGTCTGTTTTACATTATTATCAGTAGATTTATTTGATGGGGAAGTATGAATGCAAATGTACCAGAAATAGTCAAATGGCTCTTTTAATCTCTTGAAAGAAGAAAACAACAAATACAGGGATAGAAAAAAGGTGAAATACAATATATAAATAAAGTTAAAAAAAAATTATGATTTGACACTTAATAACCAAGTCATAATTCTACTTCAGCCCAATGTTGATTATGTAAGTGGTGTGAAGAACTTTGTCATTTGAGTTACTAAAGTTAATGATCACTCAAATATTAGACTGATGCAGTGTTAATTTTTACTTATTTGGATGAAAAGTGGCAAAAAATGGTTAAAGAATCAACAAAAATTGGATAAAAGTGTCAGAAAAACATTGCAAAAATAGAAATTAGAAGAAAGGGATATTTTTTTGGGGAAAGGTGTTGAATTTTATGGAAAAGGGGCAAAAATGGGACAAAGGAAGTTGCGAAATGGCCAAAGAAAAAGGTATTAAAAAGTTTCCCCCTTTTAAGGTTTTCTGTGGAAATAATAATTAAAATTAGGATATAAAGAGCCACATGGCAAGTATCATTGTCTCAATAACAGCTTTATCATGGTTCTAGTAAATTATTTTAATAAACAAAATTGGGGGTTGACGTTGCCCTACCCTTAAAAGACCCTCACTTTTAAAATGGCTGCTCCACCCCTGTTGCCAACAACAGATCTAAGCGTTGCTGTTCGAGCTGTGGAGGACGCTCTGTCTTCTGTCCTCTGGTCTGAGACGTTTGGACGACTGTGAGTTAGTTTGTGATCCAGCACAACTCTGAGCTCCACTACACAGAGGCTCAAATCATTTCTCCTCATTCTAATGGAGGAACAGTCCTCATCGTTCCTGGAGCTAATTGAGCTGCAGAAGTGCAACATCAGGAGGACTCAGGGATGCAAACGGAGCGCTCCCATTGGTCCCACTGAGGAGCGGCTGATGTCCCATAAATCCCAGTCAGGGGAGATTTAATTGAGTTACACCACGCTGAATTACCTTGCATCTTAATGGCATTCAGGTCCAAGCAAACGGAATAATGATCCCAGTTGAGATGTTACGGAGCGTTATCCCGAGTGACAACACGACCGCCTGCGTTCATGCCCCGTGGACGCCGGCGGGCGCATTTATGAGGGAGCTAATCGACGATCGAGGCCGATTGAGGGAACGAGGGTGTGGAGAAGTGCTGCGTCTGCAGAAACAACACGTTTGGGCTCCATCATGAAGGATGTGATGCCTTCACTGACCTCACAGCGTCTCAAACAAAACCACAACCAGCTACCACGTGGCATTCAATGTCCGTCCCTAACCCAGCACACACAAAAGACACAAGAGCTTTTGTTCTCATTTCATTGACAAATTTGTCATAGTTTGGCCCAAGCCTCGAATTTCCAACATGTAAACATATATATTCTAACATTAAACGTTCACATGAGAAAAACATTTTTTCTCAAAATGGCGATATGCAATATAAGTCTTGATATTTTTAAAACAAATAAAGCCAGACAAGAAAGAGAATTCTGGGTTAAATTTGCTGATGCAAAACACCACACAGGCACATTTATTAACAAACTGCTGCACAATATGTGACACTTTTGGCATTTTCTCCTATAAAAAGCAGCACGTGTGAGTAAATTCTGTAGTGTGGCTTGTTTGGGGGAAGGTCTGGGTTAAGAACATTTTTAAATCAAATTAAAGGCATATGACTGAGAGGGAGATTTTAAATGTTTTTATTGATTTTTAAGATGTGAAATGTTTTCTGTTGAACTTTTTGACAGAAGCGTGGCTGCCATTTCGTGCCTACGGCCCCTCTGACCACCATCAACATTCATGCACGATTCATACCCATTCATACAAGGCAATGTGGGTAAAGTGCCTTGCCAGAAGACACAACAACAATGACTTGGATAGAGAGGGATTCAAACCCCCAACCCTTTGGTTATTGGACAACCCACTGAGCCACGGTCACCCGTTCATCCATGAACGGATGGATGGATGGATGGATGGATAAATAGATGGATGGATGAATGGATGGAAGAATTGATGGAAGATCGGATGGATGGATGGATGAATGGATGGGTGGATGAATGGATTGATGGACGGACAGATAGATGGATGGGTGGATGGATGGATGGATGGATGGATTGATGGACGGACAGATCGATGGGTGGATGGATGGATGGAAGGGTGCAGCTCTCAGTCACTGAGCAGAAATGAAGAAAATGAGTCGACTTGTTAGCGTTCTCGGGTCATTGTCTCTAAACAATCACATGATGAAACCTATTTGCTGTTAAGCTAATTTCCTCAGTGTGTTATGACACATTCAATGCCTGCTCTGAGCTTTTGGGTTCGGTTACGCACTGAGGAAATGCCTCGGCTCCATCTTTAAAAGCTGAATATCTGCGTTTATAAGGTCAAACTTTGACAGAGGAGTGAATAAGAAGCAAATAAAGCAGGACAAAGTTTCACTGTTCTGTGCTTGAAGTTGTTAAATGTGCCTCTGCGATGCTGTTAGGCAGTAAAAACACGTCAACGCAGGTAAACGTGTCCTCGGTGGCTGCTGCGGGAGTTAGCGTTGAGTTATGACAGTTTGGAGGAAATCTAATTAAGCAGCAGGCTCAATAAAACGCCCATTAAAGCCGCCGTAAGTCGTTTCCTGTTGAGGAGGACGCCTCTGTGATGAGGAGGCGTATTGGCAGCCGGGTGGACTAATAATCTGTCAGCGCGCCTCTTAAGGAGCTCTGATGCCTCATTCAGCGACTCTTCACATGCTAATCGTCCCGCTAATTAACAGCTCTTTTGAAAGCGGCTGCTCATTTACTAATCAACCACCAATTTGCTTAATCAGCAGTTTAATTGAAGCCATAGAGAACCAATGGAGTGCAGAGAGCGGAGGAAACGATGCTCACAAACACAACGTGACAGAAAAGGAGGTTCAGGGGACCTGAGAGAGGAGTTGATAAGAAGAAGACATTAAAGACAATCAGGAGACACGTGAGGAGATGATGCTTTTATTTCCTGAAGGATATGAGAGGAGATCGAGCTACAAGCATGAGGGAGGAGGAGGAGGCCACAGAGGGTAGAATCATAAACTAATGTAGACGTCTGCTAAAGACTGATCTCCTGCTCGTCCACCGTATGACAACCTGTTTATAGCCAAACATGCCATTGTCTGTGGATCATTGTGTTTGTCTGTCAACATAAACACAATATTTGTTTATGTCTGCAAAAAACATTTACAAACAAACTCCTGCACATGTTGGAAACAAACATCTGGACCAATCGTTTGCAAACAAACCTCTGCACAGAGACTGTAGACAAACATCTGTAAACTTACACCTGCAGACACTGTGGGCCTGCACTACGAAGCTGGATAAGTATATCCTGGATATCTTTAAGTTAGCAAGCTTTACCTAACCAAACCTTCTCTGTCAGAGAGTAGAGGGATATTCCAGAAAAGAGGTTCAACAAACTCTGAGTCTATCCATAAACTCTGCGTTAACATACCCTGCGATGGGATACTCTGAGTATCTGGTTCTATTACAGCTGGTTTGAAGTGGGTCAATCAACTCAGAGTACACAAGTATCACAAGCGTGATAAAAAGCCATCATCAATGGAGCAAAGATACCACGAGCTACCATGGCAAAGAGCCTAAAGAGAGCGACAGTGGGTGAAATAAGCAGGGGTTTATAGGGGAATATGAGCCTATTCTAAAGGTGCGTTCACACCGAATGCGACTTCAATTGCTTAAATGGCGATGTGAGCTTACATCTGCGGTGTGTGATGTTAAACGTGTGGTCTGAGAAGAGTGTCAAAGTAAATGAAAATGTTCCATGAGAATTGGTGTTCAGGTTGGGCGGAGCCAGGTAGAAACCCACTGTTTTATATACAAAACCTGCCAACGAGCAGGTTCAGTTCACAAAGAATGGTAAGACAATATAAGGGACGAATAAAACCACTTCAGACTGTCTCTATTTAATGTACTTTTTGTTCTATGTAGCTTATAAAATAGTTTTAGATATTTTTTTCTAATATGTTCTATCTGTGGCTTCCAGCAAAGCTCATGATCTATGATGACGCTCCGGAACTTGGTCTCATAGACACGATCAATCTGTTCCATTCAGACCCAACATCTGCACCTGTGGCCTGCAAACAAACAATTGTCAGCAAAGAAACATTTACACATGGTCTACAAACAACAAATGCAATACAAATATGTGCAAACATCTTCCTCAAACATCTGCCATCATGGTTCCACCAGAACTAGGCCGAATAAGAATGAAGCCGTTTTCTGAGAGTGTTTGTTGAGATAACAGAGAAAGTCTGATGTTGTTTTAGGAGTTAAAACAAAGGAAGTTGCATGTGTAGACATTCAGCTCAGATCTAAACACACACTGAAGGTGAGGAAAAGAAGGTTTTCCACTCTGAGGAACACGAAGAGCTCGTTTTGTGTGACATTTGATTCAAACATGTTCACTCATCCCAATTTGTTGTTTAACAAGACGCTGAAGTGTGATTCAGGTGGAACTCCACTGTGTTGTTTTGCAATTGGCCACATGATCCAGGCCAAGCTCTCTGATTGGATGTTCACCAACCAATCAGAAAGATTTAAACAATATCATTTATTATCATAAAACAAACAATTCAAACATGTACGACACAAAAATAATGATAGCAAAGACCATGAACAATGTAGTATGTACTTAAAAACCTGAAAAGTTATACATCATATAACACAATTATTGTTCAAAATTCACAAGAAGCAATCATTGAACAAAAAAGGAAGAATTAAATTGAACAATTTACAATTTACAAAATTTCAAGAAAAAAAAAAGTGAAATAAACGAACAAATAAATACTTAACTGTTATATTATATAATGTAGCAATAAAAGAAGCAGCTTTGCTGTGATCTTCTGCTGTCAACAATCCATCGTCTTCACCATGTCTGGGTGACGTTGGGTTCTGAACAAAGTGGGATAAACAACGTTAAAGTCCTAACAATTCAAAGAAAAAGTAGGTTCAAATTGGTTTATATTTAAAACAACACAAACATCATTAATATATACATTTCATTTTTAATAAATGAAAATAAGATTAAAAAAAAAACAAACAACAATTGAAAGTTATTTTAATGGACAGATGATTTAAAACACATTCATTATAACGGAATAAAAAATGTGAATCCAAAGCTTCTCAATCAAGATCAGAGGTCAAAGGTCAGACATGTCACACGCACACGCACACACACACACACACACACACACACACACACATACACACACACTCCTGTGGGAGCATTAAAACCTTCAGATCCTTCAGTTTAATGCCTCCTGCAGCAGTTACACTGATCCCCCGACACCACGCGATTAAACACAATGAGGCACACGCGCACACACACACACACACACACACACACACACACACACACATACACACACACACACACACACACACACACACACACACACACACACACACACACATACACACATAATATAGGAATTGGAACAAAAAAAATTCATCAAATAAAGTTTTAGAATTGTAATTTTTTGAGACTCTGATGCTGTTTGCAAAAATACATAGAAAACTATTGTCATCAATTAGTGTGAATTAAAAACCATCCATAAATTACCTGTTAGTTAATAATTTCTATAATCTGCTGTCACTTAAACGTGTGACCAGATAATAGCCTATATGATTTAAAACATGTATTAAATGGGGGTGTGTCCTGTTTATTTCAGTCTGTCGGTTTGATCTCACGATCATGACAAAAGATCCCATAAATTAGTAAATGATAATACAGTAATGTTGAAATATATTGTCATAGAAAATGAACCCACGTAGTTTTAAACAATACACATGTTTTGGATATTATTACAGTTTAAAATGAAACTATATTTACTTAAAAAATTTAAAAAAAAATTTAAATAAAAAAAAAAAAAAACTATATTAAAGGACATGATTAATAGTTTTAAACACTTACCGTAAAAGATGCAGCGAGGGAAACTTTAGTCTCAGTAAGTCAAATAAATAGAAAAAAACAAAAACAAATAAATAAATCTTCTAAACTTTTTTCTGCTCCTCTTCCTTTAACACGCGATTAACGATTTAACACACACACACACACACACACACACACACACACACACACACACACACACACACACACACACACACACACACCTCTCGGACCTGCAGCACCAGCTTCGCGCAGCTTCACGTGACACTGATGGGTGTTGTTGGATGTGCACGTGCGTCTGAAACCCTGTGAATAAACCCCCCCCCCCCCCCCCCAAAAAAAAAAAAAACACAATTCTGTGTGGTCACGTGACAAAGCAGAAACGGCTCATTAACGACACCCTCCGCTCCGGGCTCTATCTCTACTGCTGCTGTCATCGCCTCCAGGACCGCACATGGCGCAGACCAGGACACCGGAAACACCGGAGAGACCATCGGAAAGAAAACTCGGTAAATGCGCATCGTGAAAAGATCTGCACATCTAAAAAGAAAGTGGAGTTTCCTTGCATGTGGTCAGACTGGGAACCAGTATAGACCAGAGATGGGACGGGACTTGTCCTTCACCTGCCGATGAACACTCACACAAACCGGGACTATGTGTATGTGTGCCACCCAGTAAAGGTGGAGGTGTGTCCGTGCGTAAAGACGCACTGAGGAGTTGGAGCAGTTTGGAGGAAGTATCCACTAAGACCAGCTCAGGTAGATCTTCTTTGGACTGAGGCGGTCTCGGTCTCGGTCTCGGTCCGGCTCGGCTCGCATCATGCCTCGCCCGGGCAGAAACACGTACAGCGACCAGAAGCCTCCGTACTCGTACATCTCTCTGACGGCCATGGCCATCCAGAGCAGCGCAGAGAAGATGCTCCCCCTCAGCGACATCTACAAGTTCATCATGGACCGGTTCCCGTACTACCGGGAGAACACGCAGCGCTGGCAGAACTCTCTGCGCCACAACCTGTCCTTCAACGACTGCTTCATCAAGATCCCCCGCAGGCCCGACCAGCCCGGGAAGGGCAGCTTCTGGGCGCTACACCCGAGCTGCGGGGACATGTTTGAGAACGGAAGCTTTCTCCGGCGCAGGAAGCGCTTTAAGGTGGGCAGCATGCAGAGCGCAGACCCGCTGATGGCCAGTAAGCCCCAGGACGCGGCCCACTTCCTGCAGCAGCACGCCAAGCTGCGGCTGAGCGCACTGCACGCGCACCTCCCACAGGGCCCGCCCGGGTTCGGCCTGAGCTCCGTGACCCCCCCGTCCAGCTTCAAACACCCGTTTGCCATCGAGAACATCATCGCTCGGGAGTACAAGGTGCCCTTCCCTACGCCCGGTTACCCGCTGCACAGCCAGCTGCCCCCCGCCTGGCCCCATGTCTACGGCCCCGGGATGATGGACCCCTCGGGGCCCCTCACCATGACCGCCCCTGACTACTCTGCCTATGTCCCGCTGAAGTCTCTGTGTCACGGGGGACAGACCCTACCCGCGGTCCCGGTGCCCATCAAGCCTGGCCTCCCCGGCCTGCACACGCACATCCCGGCCTTCCTGGCCCACTCCCCGCAGTCTCTGAGTCCCACATCCCCGCAGACTAGCCCGACTGGACCCGGAGAGACCCTGCAGCCCACGGTCACCGTGCACTGACCGGACACGGAACGTGCACGCGCACACGGGACGCTTTTGTGGAACTTTTCTCTGGAGCAGCTTCATCTTTGTGATGAAAAGGAGAGGATGTAGGCTACCTGTACTGTTCACATGTGTTTTCTGTTTTTACTTGGTGAAAACTCTTTCTTTTTCATGTTTTTAAATTGAATCTTAAGCAAATTATATTTCATCTATTGGTGATAAAATGAACATTTAATATTTCTACTCACGCGACTTTTCCTATCGATCATTATAAGTGATACTCCTGCTAAAATTAACAAATTCTACAAATTACCATTAAAAAAACAAAACAAACAAACAGTAAAATGTATTAATTTTATTGCTTTTTAAAATACGAGTTTTTTGTGAGAATCAATCGTTTGCAGGTAAAAGAAGCGCGAAAGCTGTGCGCGTTTATTATTTGATCAAAGACCTGAAGCACTTTGAAAAATCTCTAGACTGAATGTTTTTAATCGACTGTTTGGTCTGTGTTTGTTTGTATCGCTGCATGTTTCTCAACAAAATATACAACATTTGTCTGTTTGTTTGTTTGTTTGTTTTTATTTGTTTGTTTTATTTCTTTGTTTGAGGACATCTGAAGCATGAGCTGTTGGTTTTATATTTCCCTGCTCCTTCTCTGATAACCATTAAAGACAAAACACTACATTTAATTTTTAACATTTTCTGCGTGATTTGTGAGTTTTACTTCTTTTTTTTTTAGGCTGATGATTGTCTGCAGAATCCATCGCTGCTTTTATTAAAAAAAATAAAAAGGCCTCAAATATGTTAATTACATTTGAATGGTTTTCTATTGACTCAACTTTCCAGGTTTATTTCAAAAGCCTATACATATCGGCTTTTCTTGTCAAAAAAAAAGAGACATTTCTTTAAATCTATCAAACTTCGTTCCTGTTTTAAAATCAGATTTTTTAATGTATAGAAAAACACTTTTTTTAAAGTGTAAAAATATATTTTCTTTTAACATCTCTGAACACAAACTGAAAAGCCGCACTTTTTGTTACTGGATTTGAGTGATATTAATATTCCTTAAATTAAAAAGTTTTAAAAGTATAATTTTGTGGGAATCTGATGAAAAAAAAAAATTGAAGATCATTTCATTGAACATATTTGTTAATAGCAACTTGATGTCACAAACACATTTACTCTGTCTCCTATGAAAGTTTTCAGATAAAAAAAAAAAAAAACTACATTTTTGACATTTACATAAAACAAAAATAAATTCAGAAAAGCTAATAGATTTTTTTAATATGCTATGTGAATGATTAATTGTGCTCATCTAAAATCAAAGAATGGGTTAGTTGTTATATAATAATAATAATAAAAAAAACTGTTAAAGTCAAACATTTTGATGCAAATTTTGAGATCTTTATTTAAATTTATTAAAAAAAACAATCATGTGGTCGTTTTTGTTTTAGTTTTTTTTATTGTGTGTTTGTCGGATCTCTTTTCTCGGGTTGCCATGCAGCTGTCACATATGTCTTTTTAACATATTGTTTTCCTGAAATAAATTAAATACGTTATTTTTTCGAAAATTATCTGCGCATTTACAAAACAATAAAGGCCTGAGAGTTGTTCTAGAAATCTGTCCATCTGCTCCATGAATGTTTAAAAGCTGCCTCTGAACATTAAAGAAAAGCTTCAGAAATGAAACATTGTGTATTATTTCTGAGAAAAAGTCAGATTTTTTTTTTTTATTATCATTAAAAAGCATTGACCAGCACTGTTAATGTTCAACCATCACATTTTATAGGTTAAAAAAAAAAAAAAAGTGAAGTCACGAGTCATTTATGAGGAAAAACCTTTACATTTTGTTCTCAATATGAACAGATTTCCTTCAAATGAATTACCTGAAACAATAATTGAAATGTGAATGAACTATTGCATTAATTGGTTTCTTTTACAGAGTTCAGAAACAATTCAATCGTTTAAAGTGACCGTAAATAGGTTTTGGTTTTTTGCCTGCAGAGGAAAAGACAAAAGTCTAAATTCTTAATCAAATATAAAATGACACCGAGGGCTGTAAAAACAACATTTTTTGTTAATTATTCTCAGCCTCAAAATGCCAAGGAAGAATAAATGCATCTATGAGTTTATGTTTGACCAGTTTCTACAATTATGAATCATAAGGAAAAATTATATGCATTCGGGAAAAGAAGCTTGTTTAAAATTGGTGACAATTTGTGAGTTTAAAAAAAAAAAACTTCACGTAGCATCTTCTTCTGCGTGAAAGTCAACAGCGTTCATGAAATAAACACATAAGTCATGTGAAAATGAGAAAGGAAAGGAAATTTCACACATAGTCCCTGCAACACAGATTATGGAAAGATGCTGACTTGCAGCTTTTCGGCTGTTGCTCTGTGAGGAATTTGCAGGTTCTCACTCAGAAAATACAGAAAAGGTTCACACAGTCAATAACGTGAACAAGTATTACAACTGAACTAGATGTTTTAATAAAATGCTGATATAATAAATAATGTATATGAATTTTAATGCCACATGCAGGGAAAAAAAAGAATGACCATCTTTAAAGAACATTTAGAGCAGTTTGCGGCCTTCATTCCTCTTTTCTCTGAAGTCTTTAGTCAAAGTCTAACTCAGCTTTATTGTTCATTCCACCATATGTACATAATATAAATGTAGATAATTGACATAACTTGTTCTCTCTGCCCAAAACATTTACAAACACAGAAACACGATAGTGTAGAATATATCAATTATAAAGACAGAAACAACAACGAGTATTTACAATATGTACAGTGAGTGTGCAGATATGAATATGAAAATAAATATAAATATAACTATTGCATTATTGTGCAGAAGTATCAAACAACAGGTATAACCTCACAGACAAGTAGAAAAAGGAAAGTCACAGCACAGAATGTCACCATCGGTGTTCGAACCTTCAACCATCTGCCGGAGAACCAGAGGTGAAAGTAACACAAGTACTCACGTTACTGTAATTGAGTTGTTTCAGTTTTTTTTTTTTTAGTATATTTCTAAATGAGCAAGTTTACTTAAGTACCTTTTTAAAAGAAGTAATTTGTCACATTTCTACTTGTTACTGAGAAAATTATTATTTTATAGTTTCAAAATGATCAAAATGAAATGAATTGTACATTTTGACAAACCTTTTATTTTATACAGATGCTTCCTTTTTAAGTTCATACATGAGATATTTACTGTATACAAGGGGACCGTGACCAAGATTTAAACATGGGGGGTGAAAGTAACTAATGACTTTTACTTTGAGTACTATTTAATTGAGCTACTTTTAACTTGTACTTGAGTATTTTACGTATGACTCACTTGTACTTGTATTTCGGTACAAATCATGTAACCATACTTCTACTTTAATAGGATTTATCAGTATCAGTATCAGTATCAGTACTATTTGATGAGAACAAAGGATTCAAACCTGATGCAACTTCAGTCCTTTGAAATATTTTTAATGAGTGTTTGTGTTTGAGTGTTTGGAGCTGGATCTTCTTTTGGAGGTGGAAACACTGTCTGGTCATTGGGGGGGGGGGGATTTGAACCAGCAGCCTCCAGGCAGAATTAACCAGTTAACACGTCATCCCAGTGCCAAACAGGCTTTGTGCTCCGTCAACGCTGCAGGTCTTTGAGTGTGTTTGTGTTGCCCAGAGACGGAGAAGGTTACAGTAAAAAATGTCAGCCTGTTGATTCCCCCACTACACACACACACACACACACACACACACACACACACACACACACACACACACACACACACACGCACACACACACACACACACACACACACACACACACACACACACACACACTCCTTCTTTTGTAACATGTAATTCCATTTGAAAATGCTCATATAAAACGCAGAAACCGCTGATGAGTTCAGAGCTGAGTGAACATCAAGGTCATGATTTAACAAAGAAGGTTTTACTGAGTGGAGTTTACATGTTCTCCCTCAGCAGAATCAGGCAGACGTGTGTGGGACTGCGTTAAAAGGTAATAATGTTTCCTGTTTGGAGCTTTGTGAGTCCCAGTTATCATGTTGGCTTCATCATTTAGTGCAGCGATTCTCAACTGGTGGGTCGCGGACCCGTATCCTACTGGGTGGGTCACGGACAGCTGGTCAAAAATAAATAAACACTTAATGTCTCTCATGTTGGACTTGTTATTTATTTTGAAGGAACTTTTCTCCAATGATTACGGCTAAACTTATTTTTCTTCAGGTGTTTGATTTTATAGTTTTAAATTGAGCACTTTTGTTATTTTGAGTCACTATAAGGTGCAGATGTTGAGCATTGCCTCCACATGCAGAGATCATGGGTTCCATCCCACTGGTGGCCTTGTACACCACATGCAGCCCTCAGTCTAGATTTATGTGGCCCTCAAAATAAATGTTCAAAATGACTCCAAAAAGCACAAAAAATGTCCAAATAATGCACAAAACGACTTGAAATATTGACAAAATGGGAACAAAAATACAAAAAATGTAATTGCATAAACCAAATGACACTAAAAAATACACAAAATCACTCTAAAAACACACAGAACTTCAACACAAAGAGTTGAAAGGGAATAATGGTTCCTGTTTGGGTCTTTGTGAGTCCAGATGAATCCAAGTTATGATGTTGGCTTCATCATTTAGGGCAGCGATTCTCAACTGGTGGGTCGCGGACAGCTGGTCAAAAATAAATAAAGTACCTATGTCTCTTGAACTTGTCTTTTATTTTGAAGGAAACTTTTCTTTGACAGGCATGCTGTGAAATGCATGTTGCACATCGGGAAATATATAGATTTTAAAACTAAATTTGATTGGTTGAATCCTAAAAAAAAAAAGTGGGTCGTGATTTAATGATTGTGGCAAAATGTGGGTCCCAGGGTGAGACCAGTTGAGAACCCCTGATTTAGGGACAGAATAAAAAAATCTTTTTTTCTGTGCGTAAGTGTCACCAAGGATTGTTGGGATTATAGATGGAGGACTGAGACACAGAGACTGAGGAGGAGACATGAGATGATTGTCCTTTAAAAAGTCTAACAGGAACAAGGACTTCATGAAATTAACTGAAAACAAAGAGAAACATGAGCCACAAAAAACTACCAAAAACAACCAACTCTATCCTCATACCATAAGTAATGTTCCTTTTATTCTTTGCAGTAACTCAAGCAAAAATCTGAACAATGATGGTCGTGTTTAAACCCATTGGTACGGTGCATGAGAAGTGCAAAACACATTTACAAATACCACAACACATTTACCAGAGGTCAAAACAAATGAACGGAATGGAAACACTTTTACAAACACAATGCCTTTGTAAATCTGTCTCAACATTTGTAAAAGTGTTTTGCAATTTGTATTTTCTTTTTAGATAACTATGGATGTTTGTTTTGAAAACTGTAAATTTGTTGTGCTATTGTAAATGTGTTTTGCACTTCTCAGCCACCGTACAGTAGGTATGTGTGCATTAAAACGTGCACTAACGTGAAAGTGCGCTAACACGTGTCGTGGTTTATCCAAGGATTGTGTCCATCAAACGTACAACACACCACGTTTGCCTTGTCAATATGGAATCTCGGCAGATCTGTCATATTGCACAAAACAGAATCCATAAAATCAACGTATAATGATTTTAGCACATGTCATGTGATTAATGTGATTTACACACGTTAGTCAGCACGTTTGACAGGCAGGCGTGGACTGTCACAGCTTTACTCACAGATGGCTGCAGCTGTTGTTGGAAGAGGAGACATAGGCAGAACGAAAGGAAATAAATCTGTCCATCTGTTCTTGACTTCATCTTGTGTTCCTTTTGTTTTCCTAAAGTTAACTGAGTTACTGACAGTGTGAACTTTATTCTGTTTAAAAAACCCTCAATGCTTTCAAAAATGGACTCAAAAAATGGCTAAAATAAAAAAGTTTCTCTCTTGCCTGTGTTTCCTTTGCCCTCTAACTAATGACTGTATTTAAATTTGAATATTGCTTTTATTTTTGTATTGTTTTGTGAAGTGCATATTATATCCTTACTTTCTTATTATTTTTGTTACTTTTAACATTTTTAAAAGCCTCCTGTGGACAAGTGTTGTAAATTAGCACACGTGCTAACACACTCAAAACAATACATCTGGGTAACTAATGTAATTGTGATGTCCATATCAAATAAAGGGAATTAAAGAAAATTAGTGTTAGTGCTGCTGAATATGAAGAAATTCAAGAAATGTTGTCAAATTTACCAAAAATACCTACAATTTAAAAAAAATTGAATGTAATAAATTGGTACGCTTGTGTATTACAGTTCATGTCAGTGATTTGTTGATATTTTCTGATCCATTTGAATACATCCAATTAATTACTTTATTCATTATAACACATTGTTTCCTCAATGGATGATGCCTGAATAAAGAGTAGAAAACAAAAGCACACATTTATAGTTTAAGTCTGAATCTCCACATGCCAGTTTGCAGGTAAACTAAGTGTTCACAGACTGTTCTCTGACATTTGGACCACAAGCTGAGGAGCTCTCTAGTTGTCACGTCTTTGTTTCCGTTTCAGTCGAGTGCAGCTGAAGATTCAGCGAAAACCTCCCAAACACCATTAAATGTGCAGGAATGCTCCACGTCGGCCACTAGTCAGGCAGTAATTAATCACCGCCGCAGCTCTGTCGCCTTAATTAGAGCCTTCAGGGAGAAACGTTAATGAACAGACGGTCAGAGCGAGCGCGGGAACAACCAGAGAAGACAACATGAGGATGATGTGAAGGTGGTGAACAGTGACCCGCAGATGACGGATTGCTGAGAACATTAAAACCCATCTTTTCTCCAATGATTATGATTAAACTTGTTTTTCTTAAGGAATTTGATATTATGGTTTTAAATTTAGCACTGTTTGGATTATGAGTCACTCTGTGGTGTAGCTGTTGAGCATTGCTTCCACATGCAGAGATTATGGGTTCCATTCCCACTGGTGGCCTTGAGAGATGTCTCTTTAAGGCCCGTGATGGCGTTAGCTGCGACCCTGTACATCACACGCAGCCCTCGGTCTAGGTTTGTGTGGTCCTCAAAGTAAATGTACAAAATCACTCCAGAAAACACAAAAAAGGACCAAATAATGCACAAAATGACTTAAAAGACCCACAAAATGAAAAGAAAAATACAAAAAAATGTCATAGAATATACCAAATGACAGCCAAAACACACAAAATCATTCTAAAAGCACACAGAACAACAACAAAAACACACAAAATGGCATCAAAAATTATCATTATTCTAAACTAGTACAGTTCCCGTCGGAAGTATGTATTCATATAGTGGGCAAGTGAGTCTGTACTCTGTAGTGTTATAAAGGGGTTTATTTGTGGGTGCAAAGTAAAATAGCGAGTGCGATTTCCCTGATGCATTTCTATGTGACATGCGCATGATAAATTGCATTGATAAATAAAGATTGCACCAATGTTCGCTGCACTTCAGCAAATAGATAATAAATGTCACAACTCTCTCTCTAAATGGCTCTGTGTCTGTGTGGCATGTACATCCAAGGTGCACATTAGGTTATAAACACGTGGTGGAAATATCAGCACACACACACACACACACACACACACACACACACACAGACGTTCCTTGTATTTATACATAGATGCTGACATGAATGTTGATGACTTGACCCTCGGATCAGACATTGACATTTTTGTGTGATAAAAGTTACTCTGTACTCTGCTGTACAGGATGAGCAGGTACTGCTGAAGCACGTGGAGCTGCCTTGTAAGTGAAATGTAATATACAATATAAATGAATCTGCCTTTCAGTGGTTAACAAAGTAAAGGCTTTGCTGAATATTATTGATTAGAATATAATCAATGAAGGTCCAACACCATCCCATTTAGTCAAACTCACCATGCTAACCTATTGAACTTCATTTTTATTGGTTAAAACAGAGATGGACAATGTTATTACAGTGAGGCCAAAAAATGTGATTAATTCATGTCAGCATTCAGAATAATGACCAAGCTGAGCATTAATACAGGAAAGATCAAATGGTTTGTGTTTTTGTCTTGTTTTGGGGATTTTCTGTATATTTCACTGGGGGTTTTTTTGCTAGTTTGCAGGTTTTTGGAGCCATTGTGTTTGCTTTTGTGGTTGTTTTGTGCATGTTTGGAGTCATTTTGTGCACTTTTCAGTAATTTAGTATGGTCTTTTAGGGTCTTTTTGTGTGTTTTTTTTTTTGTTTGTTGCAGTTTTGTGTGTTTTGGAGTCTTTTTGTGTATTTGTTAGACCCCGGGCCACCAGTTTCCCATGTTTTGGTCAAAAGTTTTGCCCAAAACAGTCAGTGACGCATTGTTCTTTTGATGTTGTACGTTGAAATAAGAAATGAAGCACAATGAATCATGAATACGACAAACACCATGTGGTGACCTTCTTGCAGTTTATCTGACATTTGTTTTTGTCTTCAGAGAAGAGGACTTGGGATCGGTCGCAGACAAACTTGAGAGCAAATTGTGGGTAGTCTGAATACAAACGCTCCCCACCTTGAAACAAATAAAGGAAGTGAACCAAATCTGAAGTAGAGCACACGGCATTATGGGTAAGAGGAAGAAACAATAAAACAGATCAATGAGCCAGCTTTCTTCTTCAGGAATAATGAAGCGCTTCCTCAGAGTTCACACATGATGTTTAGGTGGAAGGTGTAACATTTAAAGGTGTCCCTAATTTTTTGATCTTCAGACTTGATCAAGTGAACAAGTGGGCGGGGCCTAAGGGGCCGCAGGCTGCGACTCCTCTTCTGGTGTATTTGGGGAATGTGTGGTTGATAACAGAGTGTCAAAGCGTTTACCACTGCTTTCCTTTCCCCCTGCAGCTTCTCTCTTGTTCTACCTTTTCCTGAAGTGATGACTTTAATTTACGAGCGTTCAGGAATCTTATCTCCACCTGAAGTCATAAAGTCACACCAAACAGCGGCGCTTCAAAGCCGGCCGAGGTGTTGCAGAGCAGGATCGACGCTCCCAGGGCGTGAAAGATGTGACGCCGGGCAGATGGATGAGCTATCGTAGATTATTGTACAAACGAGGACTGTAGCCCAGCGTTCCTGCAGCTGGACATGGAAAGGCCACATCTGTCCTGAGGCTGTTTGGAGAAGTTTAAACAGGAGAAATCAGCGTCAGTGGAGGGGACACAGAGGTCAGCAGTCCTTAAAGGAACAGATGGACCAGATACCGTGGTCTACCTCTGATTCAGACGGTCAAGATGATTGAGACATAAAAAGATTATCACACGTTCATAATATTAGAAATATTACATTTGAGAGCACAGCTACGAAAAAGCACTTTAAATGACTGTAAGGATGGTTTTACACTCAAATGATGGAAACTATTGAGTGTTAAGCTGCAATTTTTATACACAAAACTAAAAATGGGTTTTTAAAACGTTATCAGTATACACTGAGGACTTTGCTGCCAAAAAGAGTAGACGATTACTGTCATCTAGGACTAGAAGTGAGATCAGAGGCAGTCAAACTGGTTGATTACCTAAAGTCACCGTTGTTTTACTTGTGCAGTGCAGAGCTTGTGCACAACACACGTGAAACGAGGTGTTTACATGTGCAATGAATGTGAATATTTGCATTTGTGTTGAATATTCTAAAAATGGGCCATAAAACCAACATTCATTGAAGTGTGAGCCATGTTTTCAAGCTCCTCCTCCATCGCTCTGCTGCGACCACATCCAAACTAAAGTCTAATGCTGCGTTCACACCGGATGCAGCGTGATCAGATTACATACAATGTAAATGGGACGACGCAGTAAGAGGCAGATTCTTCTCCTGTTGTTAGGCGCGGTTGATTGTTGGTCGAGTGTTGGCAGCTGCATTCACACTCCCGTTTTTCCGTGACATTCCTCATCGAAAATATTGAACTCCATCGAATGCTTTGCGTGTCGCCCAGGTGTGAAAGCCAATCAGAGTCTTTGTTGTCTATGATGTCAGGCTGTCAACACGGAAACCGGTCTTTTCACCCATTTTAGCATAGAGGAGGAAATAATCATGGTGGTGTGTGACCACCCTGAGCTCTACAACACAGCCACATTTTTTACCGGGACTGGACCAGGAAGGATTTTGAGAAGCTCCTGAAGAAAACAGTGAAACTCACCGAGTTGGATGCGTCGCTGATTGACCTGATGAATTCAGGAACGCCGGCGTCGAGCGTTTTGACGTCTCTTCAGCTTCCACAGAATGCACTGCATGTGTATGATTTAAATAAATGATAATGTGTGGAACCGTGCTGGGCTGAGAATAGTGTGAGTACGTCCTTAAAAATAACCCTTTCAAGATGAAAGCACCAGATTTTCTCTGGTTTTTTAATTTGTGGACCCAAAACTGGGCCACAACCCACATATTGAGAATGTCTGGTTGACTGTATGAGGGAAAGAAAATCGGATCTCAGTTGAACTTCATCATCAGGAATCAAGATCTTGAACAGGAACCAATCTATCTCAGGGTGCTAAATCCATGACATAGTTCCATCGTCAAAATCAGTTTTCATTTTTTCTATTAATCAAATGCCAACATTTGACAATTGTTTCAACAACTATTTGAGCTGAGAACTGCTTTCATACCACAATAGTCCCAGACTCGGGCTGAATGGGTCACTCTACACTTTGTTTGCGTGTTGGGACGTTTAAAACAATTAAAAAAAACCTCCATGGATTGCTGTGTGAATGTTTCCCTACATCAAAGGACTGATCAGATTATCAAAGGCAAACATCTCACCATAACAGTAATATTTTTGCTTTTTTATTTAGAATTTTTTTGGGGTCATGACCCCATTTTTATATCACAAATTTCTGGCGTCCCCAGAGACATTATTCGCTTGAATTAGTTATTGATCATGTTTGTTACGCTGCGTTACAAACAGAGAGTAGTCAGTATTAGTGTCAAGATGCTTCTGTTCAGATATTTTTATACTGCATTTTATTGAAACTAGATTTACATTTGAAAAGTGAAAGTATAGAATACAGTTTTTCAAAAAAAGAATAATAATTTAATAAAACTAAAAAATATTATCTTAATCAGTAATAAAAAAATCAAAAAAAAAATTAATTAATCAATTACTAGACATAAGGCAACCCCAAGGTTGAAAAATTGATTGTATCTGTTGTTTATTCGATTGAAAGAAAATCACACAAAGTATAAAATAAATGAACTAACTGAGTTGGAAAATACTTTTTAAACATTGTTCTGACAAGTGCAGCTTCTTTTGAAGCAAAGAACGTGAGCTTTGTGATATTAGTTTTGTAAAGGAAGTCAACCTTTCAAAGTAAAACCTGCGTAAACATATTGTTAAATGAAACACATTACATGGAGGAGCCTATAATCTGTTTAATTGTGACTGGTTCCTGAATTAAAATGAATTTGACCCTCTGGGTGCTCCAATTACTAACACACGTTTCCTCGACGTGGGTGTACAAAAATCTACAAAAAAACCTCTCAGTGAGAACATGCAAACTCCCCACAGACAAGCAGGAACCTGTCTGGGATCAAACACATGCTCTGCTTCCCACGGGTGGTTGAAACCAAAGCAGAGTTGAGAAGGTCATCATTGGTTTACTACCATCCAACCACCTGACGGCTGCGGGGACCAAACCTCCTTCCCTGCCACCATGCACAGGTGCGTTATGGGTAGGCGGGCCTGCTGCCACAAAGCATTTAGAGAACAGAGAGGGGAGGGTGGGGTTTGTTAGTGGGCGTGTAAAAAGAAAACGACACTAATTCTCTGATGGAGAGAGGGAGGGGGGGGGATGTGACCCACCCAGAAAAAAAAGAGTGGCTGAGGGATGTCATATGGTATAATCCCCTCCTAATGCCACAAGTTGAATTTTCTTATT
Organism: Gouania willdenowi; assembly: GCF_900634775.1. Lineage (NCBI taxonomy): Eukaryota > Metazoa > Chordata > Actinopteri > Blenniiformes > Gobiesocidae > Gouania > Gouania willdenowi. The sequence goes on from NC_041046.1 coordinate 39,134,458, forward strand.
TATTATTCTTTTTTTTTGTAGAATTTTTCCTGTATAGAAATATCTCCTAAATTATTATTACTGCTATTTTCATGATCGTCCCCTACACACCGTCATTGAGTCATTACCCATACTGTCATGTGTGACTTTTACACACACACACACACACACACACACACACACACACACACACACACACACACACACACACACACACACACACACAGAATTATTTCCACAGTTTGGACATCTTTATCTCTGTGAAGCTGCCATTATGGACCCTCAGAATGATCACATCATTGTTTATGTTAATGAAAACATCCTGTGTCAGATGGTCCAGTCTACGGTTTCCCCTATGTCACATCTACGTTCACGGTTAGGTTTTTCCCAGTTTTATTTTGACACTTCCTGTTTTGGTCTCTTATTTTCTTTGTCATTCCAGGCTGCGTCACCTTTTGTTCAGATGCCCCATCAGGTTCTCCTGTGTTCCCAGCTGCCACTAATCAGTTGTTCGTCCTTCTATTTACTTCAGCTCCTTTAGTTTCTGTTTGTCAGATTGTCTATACTACAAAATCAATGGAAACTGACAATAAAAGGATTTGCAAGTTCAAACAGCAGCCATGTCCTGTATTGCAGTGAGGAATGGTAGAGCAGAGAGTATGGGACAGGAGAGAGAGCAAAGGAAGAGCAGAAAAGGACAAAGGTTGCTATTGATGTCAAGGTAAACGTGCACCTGAAGACTGTTGGTTCAAGAAGGAAAAATGTAATGCACGTAAAATGACTGGACATATAACTTGAGCCTGTTGAAATGAGAAACGGTTAACTGTTGGAAAGAGGACTGACCGAAATTGTTGCACAGCAGAAAAAAAAAGTGAAATATTGTTTTCCCAGAGTTGCAGAGTGATGAAGAGGAAAAGGCATTCTGTATATACAGCATCCAGGGCGAGGATGAAGAGCCACCCTACAAGGTACGCATGGCTCTAACTGGTGAACCAATTACCTTTGAAGTGGATACCAGATGTGGACTTACAATATTGAATACGAAGTGACTATTGTTTCCTCACTGCTGTAACTTTTCTACATAAGCGTAATGCGCCTGTAGGATAGCTCAGGACGTGTCCTTCCACTGATGTGGGTTCGAAGCCCACATCTGACATGTTTCTTTTTCATTTTAACATATTTAACACGGCAAATTCTACTTTTAAAAATACATATACAGAAAAAAAAACAAACATTTTAGGGTATTTCCTGGGTTAGTGTTAAAGATAAGGATAGAGTTAGGGTTAGGGCTAAAATGAAACTGACTAGCTAGAAGGACACGGGTCTGGCAGTGACGGGGAATGGAACTACCGGCATTTGGCTTACTGCGCATGCGGGCGCTGTAATCAGGATTGTCTGAGGACCAATAGCAACAACCTATTAAATATGAAAACCTTCTGAGAAAAAATTTAAAATGCTATTACCTAAATAAAATCAGACTGACATTGAAAACATATACAACACAAAATATAAAGGTTTTGGGAAAAACATATAAGAAAGTTAATTTCCAACAGCAAGAAAGGATTTTGTCCATCATAGTAGTTAAACACACTGGTCTAAACTAATGAGGAAGATGGTGGTTCAAGCATATTAAAGTAGACTGGACTAAAATAACACCAATCAGAGCCCTTCACACTGGAGGGAGTGCTATACAAACATGCGGGAGTATTTATGAATGAACTGATGAAGTTCAGTATTTGGGGCATATCAAGCCGCATTGTGATGGTTTGATTTTTTTCCCCAATCCACCAGGTCCAGGACGTTCCTGGTCTGAAAGCAGGAAATGACATCATTATTGTGTCAGCAGGGCATGGACAGACGCAAAAGTCACTGTGTGCGTGTTAAGTCATTCTTTACGTCCACTTCTTTGAGTTTTGTGTCAAAAGAAGATTTTTGTTTATACTTTGAATTCAGATACACTGATTTAGGCGGTGCTTGTCAATGTTTGTAAAAGATGAGAGCATGTTGGGAGTGTTTGAGGGAGAGTGACATCGTCGCCGTCATTTGGGGAACGCCTTGTTATCTGGGTCACACATGAAATCAAACAGCTTCACCTCGAGCTGCAGTCGATGATTTATTCACACGCTGGCAGCCGCTCGGCTCAGTGACAGATTGTGTTCCCGCTAATCTGCCCGACAGCGCCCAAAGCAAGAACTCAAGAGTAGACGCAGAGTTAGCCGCGTAATGCTAACATCTTCACTCCTCCTATTGTGTTTAACAAGCACGTCGTGTTTGACCAGCACGTACTGGTTCGACTCCATGTCGTTACAATCAAGTTATTTAAAAAACACGATTTGCATGTACAACAGCGTTTAAGCGCCACATCACAAAAAATATTATTTTAAGACTCAATATCACAAGATTAAAGTAATGTAATTTTCAGAATAAAGTCACAAGATAATATTGCTTAATAAAATATATGTAATAATACAAGTTTAATGTATTTAAACTTGTATTATTATGTAAATAAAGTCATATGGCATGAATAAACTCAGTCAGTTGAGAGCCCGTAAACACATCCATCTCCTCTGTAGTGGTGATGTCATGTCATCCATGTCAAACTTCTATAAATCACTCCACTGATCATATTTTAAACGCATCTGTATTTACTTTATTCTTGTAACATTAGGACTTAAAATTATTATTATTTTTTTTTTTTTTTTTTTTTTTTTTTCCTTAAAAAAGGACTTAAAATTTTGACTTTGTTCTTGCAATGCTTCAACTATTCTATACTACGATATAATATTAAGAATATTATTAGATTAAACTTGTATTATTTAGATTTTATTTTTGAATTCTTAAAAATGTTCTTATCAATGTGGCCCTAAAATTGCAACTATGCTTGTCGTAAGTCCGATTTTTTTTTTTTTTAATTACTGTTTTACGTGTATGTATTTTTATTGGCAACTATTTTGATTTGGTTCTTGTTTTTTTAAAAAAAAGACAAATATTTTTTGTTTCCTTGTATGACGATATCTACATTGGAATTTACCAAGTTCACTAAATTGCTTAGGGCTTGCACCGCAATTAGGGTTATGGTTAGGCATTGGCCTTTAGTAAATAGATAAGAATTAGAACTGGGAGTTTGTCCATTTTCGAAAGCTTTTTCATCAACAGGGAACCTGACCGTTGAGATTTTGTCATCCAACCCTTTGGAGCATCTAGTTCGGCCTGCAGGAGATTGTATGAAAACTTGAATTATTGTTTAAATGAAACTCAACATTTGCAGGGGCTCACAGTTTTCTCAGTAGTTATGTCACACGATTGCAGTCCTTTTTGAGGTTAAACAGTTGGGAAAACATACAACACACTTACGAATACCTTAATTTTTTGTTCAAATTATTATATATTTCGCTTATTTAAATAGAAATTTGTCACAAAATCTAGGAAATTCAAAGTGAAGATCCTGTTGGGACTGATATTTATCACGTATTGCTTGAATATGGTCGGTTTCTTACATGATTTGTATTTTATGTACAGAAGTGCAAACAAGAGCACAATGATGTTGAAATTACTAATTTTCCTATTTGGCCCCCGAACTAAAATGAGTTTGACACCCCTGATCTAGATATTGAACTGCTTTCACTTTTCTTCTTCATCCTTCCTGTTTGCTTGTCCATATTACATTGTAGAGAAAATGTGTTTGGTTTTTGTTCACTAATGAAAATGAAAGTATTTAACACAGGGAGTGTTTTCTGCATTTCATCTGAAAAGCTTCACTTGCGTTTTGCCATCAATGATCATCATTCAAGGTGAGCTCTGCATCTCCACGTCTGCTTTGATGTTTGTTTGCGTGAGCAGGTCGAACAGCTTCAAATCCCTCCAAGGTAATCCATCAGCTGCTGTGCTGTCAGTGTCAGGACTGGAGTGTGAAGATGACTTACTGAGGCCTGGTTTAGTAATATCATATTTAATTAAACACACCACACTCAACCTTTTACTGACTAACGCAATACAAAGTCACAAAAAGCAATGATAAACTGACGAAGACAAAGGCACAAAGTGTTAGTCAGAGAGTAGTTAACAAAAGTCAAAGCATCTGGTGAACATTGCTCAGGAAATTCACAGCAGCACTGGGAGATTTTTACCCTGACCAGCTTTAACTGCTCGAGGATAGATTCTCCAGAGTCTGGAATGGTTTTAAAAAAAAATCAGATTTTACTCCGGATGAAAACTGAGGTCTTGGAGCGGTTGTAAGAACATATTTCCGACCTCAATTAAAAAGTGAGTGAGGGAGTGACTGAACTAGGTACTAGCTTTGCTAGCAATCGTTCTAGAATAGGTAGTGGTGGAAACAAACTACAAACATACAAGAGAAATCAAAACAGGAATCACAAGAACTTTACTGAAAAACCTGCAACAAGAAAAAAAAAGTGTAATATTTATTATATTGATGATGAAAAGTATTATCTATAAATTTGGATTCCTGGATTTCTACTCATTCATCCATCCGTCATCTACTGCTTATCTGTGGTTGGGTCATTGGAGGCACCATCTTTAGCAGCAAGGCCCAGACTTCCCTGTCCTCAGGCACTTTGTCCAGCTCTTCCCGCTGTATCGTGAGGTATTCCGAGGCTAGCCAAGAGACACAGTCTCTTCAGCATGTCCTGGCTCTTGCACAGGGTTACCTCCAAGTGGGACACCTCACCAAGGAGGCATCCGGGGGAGCATCCTAATCAGGTGCCCGAGCCACCTCATTCGGCTCTTCTCAATACGGAAAAGTAGCGGCTCTACTCCAAAACCCTCCCGAATGACTGAGCTTCTCACCCCATCTCTAAGGCAGAGCCCAGCCACCCTACAAAGGAAGCTCATTTCAGCCGCTTGTACCCGAGATCTTGTTCTTTCGGTCATGACCATAGGTGAGGGTATGATTGGGGCAGGATCTCATCCCCAACCCAGATAGCACAGTCCACCTTTTTCCGGTCGAGGACTATGGACTCTGATTTAGTGGTACTGAATCTCATCCAGACCTCTTCACACTCTGCTGCAAACCGATCCAATGAGAGCCGACGTCATGGCCTGATGGAGCCAACAGCACCACATCATCTGCAAAAAGCAGTGACACAACCGTGGATTTCTACTCATTGTTCAGATTATTCATAAAGTCTTCATCTAGTTTCCTAATGCCTAGTTTGCTCTGTGTGTGGAGAAGATTCAGATGTTGTGGTTTTCATTGATGGTCTTAGAAACTGTGACGTGTGCATGTGTTAGTAGGCTGAAAGGATCAGAGGGAGGTGATTCGGGGAGGTACTACGTGGGTGATAAATCGCAGGTGTAGTGCATGTGATTAATCACCCTTGTTCTATTTATTCTAGGGAGCGGCTGGAATGAGAGAGTAGGGAGAAGGCCAAACCGAAATTGAACTTTATAAACTGGACAATATAAAATCAGCAACCTGTCTGTGCCTGCGTCTTGAACCCTAACCTGTGGAGCAGTCTTGCTATGGAAACTAAACCATTCTTTCTTCACTGTGGCTGTATCTGTAGCCTTTTCATTGGGTTTGGTGGACGAGCCCTAGTCGCACCAGCAGCACGTTGGAGGAATAGATTAGAGCCGACCTCCTCCTTCACTCCAAGGGGCCGAGCAGGAGGAGGGGCCAGAGACCGGCTGAGTGGCTCCATTTCTCGTTTCTGATCCCGGAGGCTAAAAAGCAGCTTGGGGAGGGAAGAGAAAGCCGAGGCCAAGCTCATTGTGTTTCCCTCAAGTGCTAATTCACTTCTGATTCCCTTTAATGCGCCCGTGACACACTGCCCGTCTGCATTCAAATGTAGCATTTGTAGCTTTTTTTAATGATAGACGTCTTTGAAATGTGATGGAAACGAGACCTGTTCAAGCACTTTTGCACACTCCAACTACGTTTTCCTCCCACCATAAACCTAAGATCACATTCTGCCTCTGTTTCCTTTCCTCTGTTGGTGTAATGTGTGAGATGAAGTGGGCGTCACACTTTGATTTTGTCCAGTTTGGTTTGCAACATGTTGTCCTACATGGACATAAATGAACTGCAAGTCAATTTTGGGGTAATATTATGGTAACACTTTTAATAGTTTTGTGGCAGGAAATCATCTGCTGTTGCTTCTGCATGTAATGTGTATTTTTTTAAACTGAGCAATAATTTGGAGGGATTGTGGAATGAATTCATGTACTTTGACTTATTAATGCTCTTTCTGGGTATTGATGGAAGTTCATGTCATGATCTAGGGTAGGTATTGTGTTTTTGTTTATTTTTCATGTTAGGCTTCATTCGGGATTCGTTTGGTGTTTATTTCTTTTGATAACGTTCAGTTGGTTTGTGATGAAACAATTTCATACATCTTATAATCCTCAGGTTGTTGGTTCGAGGCCTGATCTCAGTTGGCTTTTTACTTTTCTGTTAGTCATAGTATTTTGTTCTTTATCTTTGATTCCTGTCTTTTTTCTCTTCACAGATAGTGAAAAATTGAGTTGTTCCTCATGTTTCCACACAGGTGTTCCTCATCTCCTGTGCCTGCCGTTGGATTGTCTGCAGTCGGTCTGTTTCTTTATTTATTCACTATGTTTTGTTTTAAGTAGTAAGAGATATGGACTTTGAGTTTGCACTTTGCTGAGTTGAGTTTGTACTTTCTTGGACTTTTGTTGAGCTTCAATGAAAGGACTTTATTTCAAATCCCTGCAAATGAGTCATCCTCGCCACCTACAACCTACACATTAACAGAAGCGTTGTGCATCCAGTGGAAATCCGGTGTTAAAATCAAACTTGGTTAAATGTGATGGCTACAATTAGTTTACACCCCGTTTTAGATTTAATCCATAAATTGAGATAAAACTGCAAATTAGACAATTAGTGCAGTTGGTTGTAATTCCGTAATAGAAATGACTCCTGGAAATGGGAAATATCAAAGGACCATAGTTGTTTTAGGACAATTAAAGACACTGAAAGCATCATACAATATATTTATTTGTTCTTGACTGTCTTCAAACATATACAAGACAAAATAAACAATCATTTTAACAACCAAAAATGGGTGGGGCTTTGGATCTGTTGTCCAAAGCTGAGAAATATTTTGATGCTGAACTTCTTGTTGTGCTATAAAAGATATAAAATAAATAAAAGCTGAACAGCTTGTGCGTCTTTACCTTGTGCCTTGAGATGAATTCTGAGCTGAAATCGTAGCATTCGCTGTGTGTCGAGGATGCTGCTGTGGGTGTGGTTGCCTCAGTGTGTCACTGAGAGTAAATATCACTTGTTGGGAAGTCGCTTTAAAAGGCCTCTTTGTCTGTTCTCAGGCTTTTCTTCCTCTTTTTGCCGTTTATATCGGTAAAACTAACAGAGCACTTCCAGTCGTATTTGCTCTCAGCCATTCAGACGCACACAATGCTGGCCTCAATCACTTTCTTCCTGAAGAGAGACTCACGTTTTGTTTCCACTAAATAAACTACCGGAGCCGTCTCTCCCCGTCCTCACGGCTTTTATTCCTCGCCTGGCCCGGCTCTCAAAGGCAGTGTCAGAGCTGAAGAAAGCCTTCCCCTCCTCCTCCCCCTGCTCCCCCTCCAGACGGCTGACAGCTTCTCCACTACATCGCCCACCGACTGAAGGGACCACACACGCTCGGCGCCCTCTGTGTCCACCTAATTCTTCTTCTTGGCTTTTCTGGAGGGCGAGCGTTTCGCAGCTTTGCCTGTTTTCCTTTCCAGCTGCTTTTTACCCTCCAGGACTTCCAAACTGATTTCAAGCCTGAGCGTGAGAGCTGTCAGGTGTTTTCAGGCAATGGAAACGTCTCCTCGATTGTTCTGATGTCAGATCGTCTACATTTCACAGCAGCGCCGTGAAACACATTTAAAAGTTTTCAAACAGGACATTGATTCTCTTAGAAAGTTGAAGCTATTTGTTTGTCATTGTAAGTGTATTATTTGTAATATTTTAGACATCCACTAGAGCAGGAATGGGCAAATCTATTACAGTGGGGGGCCACAAAAATGTGATTGTATCTTATCCAAGGGCCATACCACCCTGTCATTGCCCAATCCCGTTAGATCTCAGAAGCTAAGCAGGTCTGGGCCTGGTTAGTAGAATTCCAGGTGCCACAGTGGGGTGGTAGTCACCCCAGTGGTATCTGTCATTGTGTCCTTGGGCAAGGCACTTCACCCACATTGCCGAGTATGAATGTAGTGTGTGAGTGAGTGAGTGGTGGTGGTGGTGGAGTCGCCGATGGCGCACTATGGCAGCCTCGCCTCCATCAGTCTGCCCCAGGGCAGCTGTGGCTACAACAGTAGCTTACCACCACTAAGTGTGGAGTGAAAGAATAATGCCTTAATTCTGAAACGTGACTTTGAGTGTCTATGATAAAGCGCTATGTAAAATTGATGCATTATTATTAACATTCATGTCAGCATTTAGAATAATGGCCAATCGGGAAAAAAGGATTTTGTCAATTTACGAGGTCCACCATTCACTAACCAGGTTCATGATTATTTTTATTAAGCTATTATTCTACAAATTTGAAGAAAGTGCACAAGATAGACAGGCTGATGAGTGAAACAGCACTGTTTAGCTGGTCACTGTTGAAAAGCAGGACAAACCTGAATTTTTAGCTTGTGTGCAGCATTAGCTTTAGCAGCTGACTCGGCATTTCTACCTTGGAGACCGATACCACGTTTTTGCATTTCTTTTTTCAAAGAATCACTTCTCCAACGTAGAAAAATAATCTAAATCTCTGTCAGACTTGCTGTTTACACCGTCAGCTATGGCAAGTTAATTCCTCTTGACCTTTGACCTCATGCTGGAGAACTGAACCAGAGCGAGTGTGTGTGAAAAGGCTTATTATGGTAGATTTGGTCTCTTCCTTTTTTACGTTTATACATGAGATGTTTACTGCAGTGATTCTCAACTGGTGGGTCGGGACCCAAAAGTGGGTCGCGGACCTGTACTGGGTGGGTCGCGGACAGCTGGTCAAAATTACATAAAAGCTTATTGTCTCTCACGTTGTATTTTATTTTGAAAGAAACTTTTCTTTTGACAGGCATGCTGTGAAATGCATGTTACACAGGAAAATATATAGATTTATGTTTGAAAAAATATGTGTTTTCAAAAGCTATTTTTGAAAACCAAAATTTTGTTGGTTGAATTATAAAATAAAAAAAAAGGTGGGTTGCGATTTAATGTCCATGGCAAAATGTGGGTCCCAGGGTGAGACCTGTTGAGAACCACTGGTTTACTGTATGCAAGGGAACCATCGCAAGATTTATTCTCAGAAATAAACGCAGGGGATGAAAGTAACAAGTAACCTTTACTTTGAGAACTATTTAAATTAGATACATTTTTACTTGTACATGAGTATTTTATGTATGACTTACTTGTATTTGAGTACAATTTCAATCAAGTGACGGTACTCTGAGTAGAAAACATCAGTACTCTTTACACCTTTAGTGAAGTCTTTGACTACGTCTCATTCCACGTCTTGTATTAATTACACTGTTTTACCAGTGACTCTAGTACATACTCGCTGCTGGATCCTCTCCTAAAAATCTAAAAGTTTCCTGTTTTTAGATCTTTCCTTCTGTTTCTTTGAAATCCTCTGTTGCTCCGTCTTGTTTTGATGGTCGGGCCGTTGTTGTCCTGTGTGTTTTAAAGCCAGCAGTAAAACATTCCAGCGCAGCTGAAATTGGCTGTTATTAAAGCAGCGGGCCTGTATCTGTCACAGGGAGATGTACGGTTATCTTTAGGGGACGCTGAGACGATATTTCACCGCGCTCAGGCGGGGGCCGAGCGGGGCCTTGTACACATCATTGGCTTTTGCTGCTCGGTTAGATCGTGAAGGTCAGAGTTCCTGCAGCCTTTTATGGCTGTTTAACTTTGAAGAAGAATGGGGAAGCTGCCGCTCAGACAGTTTATCCTCCTGTCGTCATCAGAGTCAAAATCACAATCACATGGAATTGAAGAGGTGAAACATTGTTAAATATGGAGACATGCATTAAAATAACTAATTATCAAGAACACAACTTCACTAGACAATTCACACTATATCCAGGGTGATGGATGGATAGAATACTGACCAATCTGAGCATAAGCACAGAAAAGAACAAAGGATTTGTCATTTTGTGTGTTTTATCATTCTTGTGTGTTTTTTTTTTTTGTCATTGTGTGTTTTCTGACCTTTCCTGATTTTTTTTTTTTTTTTTTGTGGGTGGGGTTGGTTTCTGTGTTTTTGGAGTCATTCTGTCTAATTTTGTTTTGTTGTTCATTTTTCCATCTTTTTGTGTAATGTGTATGTCTATGGATGCATTTTGTAAATTCTGTTGACTTGTCTCTTTGTTAAAATGTTGGTGTTTTAAGAGTTATTTTGTGTATTTTTGGAATTTTTGTCTGTTTTTGATATAAATTTGTGTATTTGTGCTGACATTTTGTAAAAAACAAAACAAAGAAGAAAAACAGTAAGACCAAAATCAAAAAATATAGATAGATGATAGATGAATTGTAAGCACAGGAAAAAACTAAAGGTTTTTGGGTTTTGGTTTAGTCATTTTGTGAGTTTCTTTAGTCATAATGTGTGTTTTATCTATTTTAGTCATATTGTGTTTCTGTTATTGCTTCATGTATTCTTTTTGTGATTTTTTTATTTTTTATTTTTTTTTGGTTGATTTCTGCATTTTTGGAGTCATTCTGTTTTGTTTATTTTTCCATCATTTTGTGTAATTTCTATGTCTATGAAGTCATTTTGTAAATGCATTGTTGTCCTGTGTCTTTGTTATATGTTGAGTTATTTTGTGTGTTTTTAATATCATTTTGTGTATTTGTGCTGATGTTTTGTATAAAAACAAAAATGAGTTAAACAGAATGACTCCAAAATCCAAAAATAGACTCTATATAGATAGATCCCATGACAATGATGACAGTGACAATAAAATGAAATAAAATCTTTAACCGCGCAGGATTTGTCCGAGTGTGAACACTCAACCAACGTCTACTGGGAAACCAAAAAATAAAGACATGCCACCATTAAAAAATAAGTAACAGTAAGTGAACTGACCTTGTAAACACTTAATTCCGAATAAAAATGTAATTCCGAATTAAACTTAAATCCGAATTAGGTGGCTGGATTATTCTAATTTTAATTCCAAATTAAATAATTCCTCGATCTTGTAAACATTTATTCGGCTTTAAGTTCATTCTGGTCGTTTTGCACAATTAGCGATGACGCGCTGGTGACAACATAATGCAAGATGGCCGCCCGGACTCGAGTCGAGACTATTTGTTTAATAAGAGCCTTAGAAGACATGGGTATAATGAAAAGAATGGATAGACGGAAGCATACACACGAGCTTATAACACATAATCACGGAATAATTGATTGTATATTTAAAAACCATCAACTGTGGCCATTGTGGCCACTTGATAATTCTTTCAAATTTGGAACTCTTGGGTCAAGTTAACCAAAGTTAACATTTACGTAAATCCCTTTCATTTTGAAGGCTGTTTAAAATTCACTGTCAGGATCAACAAAGTGCTACAAACTGGCAGGATGTAAACGCAGATTAAAGCGACAGACTGTAAACCGGCAGCCGAGCACAGAGACAATGCAGCGACGCCCCTGGAGACGGAGGCCTAATCCCTGCGAATGCTTAAACCCTCCATTAAATATTTAATGAACACAAAGAGGGGCCGGCTGTGTGAAGTGAATGAAGCTCCCACGTGGTTAAAGAACAGTTTTAGAGATGACGAGGCCTGAGACTGACACGCTAACTGACAGAAAGACAGACATGGACCTACAGCAAGTGAAGGAAGCTTCTGGAGCTCTGATGTGTGGAGGATCGCTGCACTAAGTATCAAACTTAGCATTAAAGCTGCAGCTAACGATTATTTTCCTAATTGATGAATCGCTCAAATTAATCGATGAATTGGATAGTATGGTATGAGTATGTATTCACACAAACACTCGTGATCGCACACACTTGTGGACGCGCTCACACACTCGTGGGGGCACACACAAACACTTGTGCGTACACACTCTTGGATGCACATACACAAACACTTGTGCGCGCACTCTCTCAAACAATCCTGCGTGTGCGCACACACACACTCATGCGCGCACTCACGCAAACACTCGTGCGTACACACTCGTGAATGCACATATACAAACACCCGTGCGCACACACATTTGTGGACCCTTACGCGCACTCACTCGTGGACGTACACACGCAAACACTCCTGTGCACACACACATTAACGCTCGTGCGCTGACACAAATTCTCCTGAACACACACACAAACACTCCTCTGTGTCACGGTCAGTGACAAAAATTGCACAAATCGATAATTATATTTTTTGCCAACGCTTTTGATATTTTTATCCATTTTAGGGATTCGTTGTTGCAGCCTTAATTAGCAAAGCTAAACTGTTTGATTCAGGAGCTGTTAAAGCCCTCATGAGATAACCAGCACAAAGTGAGCAGATGGAGCTGAACTTTTCATCTAAATTAGAGGAGAAGTGCAGGTTTGCGTTAGAGAAAAATAAAGGTGAGCTGGAATAAAACAATGTGCATGTGTGAGACGGTGAGGATACAGGGGGTGGAGCTTAGAGACAATCAACAGATTTAACCATTCAAAGCTGTGGAGGGAGGGATGGAGTGGTGACAAATAAGGTAAAGGTATATGCTGGACTGGATGTAGACGAGTGTCCTGCTAGATTAAAAGGGAAGCTTTACAGTAAACCAGCATAGTTGCTCTCACTGCCGTCCTGTATCACAGAGATGGACAACTTTAATCTCAGTGAGGGTCAGAAAAATGTGATTTTCTGATCTTAGGGTCACATTATTAACATTCATGTGTCAGAATTTCAAATAATGACCAATCTGAGCATTAACACAGGAAAGAACAAAGGATTTGTCTGCTTTTGTTGTCATTTTGAGTGATTTAGCTTTTTTGGGGGGGAAATATTCTTGTCTTTTTGTGTATTTTAGTTTCATTCTTTTGTTGTTTTGTATATTATTTTTGTTATTTTTTGTAAGTGTGGGTTTTTAGAGAAATTTTGTGTATTTCATTTGTCAGTTTGTGTACTTTTGCTTTCCTTTTGTGTATTTTTCTGTAATTTTTTTGGAATAACTGAATAATTTTGTTTCCTTTTGAGATATTTTTCTTGTTGTTTTTTGTATTTTAGGTTATTTGTGTATTTTGTTCTCATTTTTGTGCATTTCTGTTGTTGTTTTCAATATTCTTCTATTGTTTTTGTAGATGTCCTGTGGGTTTTCTGAGAAATGTTGTGCATTTTAGTTGTCTGTGTACGTTTGCTTTCCTTTTGTGTGTTTTTCATTTATTTTGTGCAGTTTTGGAGTAACTTTGAGTAATTTAGTTTTCTTTTGGGGTTTTTTTTCTTGGAGTTTTTTGTATTTGAGTTTTTTTTTTTTTTTTTTTTGTATTTTGCTCTTATTTTTATGCATTTTTGTGGTGTTATTTTTGGAGATTTTTTGAGAATTTTTGTGCATTTACTTGGGGGCAGCAAAAAATTAGAAAAATAATCTATGACTGGCGGCTGCTTTATGCTTCATTTTGGCTGCAGTACCATACATGAACTGCTGGGTGCAGTGTCGCTTCACCAATTACATTGTGAAGAAGAATTGCGCAACAGAAGAAGAACCAACCTAAAGTCTCAAAAGTTTGGGAAACTAACAGTAATACTGTTTTATGGCATTTGAATTATTTGTATATTATGCGCATACGCTCCTCATGTTAGACAGTTTTGGGGGACAATGAGCGAGAGTTTGGATGTGTATGTGGGAGAGATATGTCTGTGAGGAAAAGGATACTAAGGAAGTGGAAGAGAAAGATGGCCGCAGAGAGGGAGGACATGAAGCTAAAGAGACCATGTCTAAAGAGGAAGAAGATCAGGCTCAGACTAACAATAAGTTGAGTTTTATTTAAAATGTTCTGATGAAGGTTGTTCTCCATCCTTCACAAAGTTTTGCTGCTCTGCATTTGTCCCTGTGAGACGACTCCGTGGGCCTGTGGCTCAATGATCCATGTGCTTTAGAGACAAGAGGAGCTCCTCAGGTGTTTCTGTGTCCCTGGTACGTCCCGACTCCTCCGGTCTCCTGCCAGGATTCTTTTGTGTCTGCTGTATTTCGCTGGTCCTTGGCGTCCCTCCCTGTTTACACGTGTGTGGACTTGATCCCACTTTGTTTGATCGTCTCTCATGGCCGTGCTGCTGTCTTTGTAGTGGCAGAGCCATAAAAACTAACACCCGGGGGGGCTGCACAAGCACTGAGACTACGAGGCCACGCCTCCCAGCCACCATATGCTCCAGACTCCAATGGAACTGTTTTTTTGGCTCATTAAAGGATTGGACATTTGGCAGGAGAATCATACGAGTGTGTCTCTGACCTATTTCTGTGTAGATGTTCAGCGTTTTCACACTCGTTAGCAGCTAACATCACCAACTACGCCCCTCAACAACGGGCACACACCTATGGGGCGTCGATTGCAAAGTTCAATTCAACTTTACTTATAAAGCACAAATTACAGCAACAGTCATCTCATTGCACTAGCAAAGTTACGCATAAAATAAACAGCAACATTTGGCAACAAACCACGTTTACAAAACATGCAATTTTTAATGTTTCTTTGGACCAGATTTACAGCAATATTTGTGAAATTTGTGATTTTTTTTTTTTCTCTCGTAAAAATGTAAATAAATGGTAAATCTAAATGTTAAATACTAAATCCCACCTGTGACATTTATATTTAACACTTAGATTGAAATTTAACATTTAACAATTAGGCTAACATTTAGATTTAGATTCAACATTTAGATATAAAATTTTAAATCGGCAGGAAAGATACGTATAAAAGGTGTCTGTAGTGAACTTTACTTGCAAGTATTGGTTCTGCTGTCGGATTAGCCATCACTCACCTCTCATTCCTCCTCTGAATAAGTATAATATCCTCTCCATCTCTAATGAAGGTTAGAGGATAATGTAACTAAAGCCCCACATAAGCTCTGACATGATGTAACTCTTACAATTGTATATTGATTGAGATAAATGAAATGTGATAACTCAGTTAACATTTATGTAATTCAGTAAATTAATGGGTCTGTTTTAAAAATAAGTGATAATGTAAGTGTGAGATTATTAAAGTTTGGGATCTTGTAAGTGTGAGGTAATGAGATAATATAAATTTAGTCTGTGTTTCAACTCAAACCTCAAAGATCTAAAATAATGTAAGTTCAGATAATATAAGTCAGGGATGGACTAAGTCTGCTGTAAGTGATTTTAGTGGCCGAACCAGAGGAATACAGATTTCTTTGAGGAAATACCGTAATTAGATCAACATCGGGCCCAATTCACTCTTTATTGTGTAAACAATGTATGTAATTCACTTAGAAAATTCCAAAGCTAAAGCAATAATAATCTTTATGTCTAGTATTAGAATATAGGAATTGGTGAATTTGCATCATTTCTCTTAAAGATTGCAGTTTGTAGGAATTTCTGTGTCGTTATTTGTGATTTAAAAATAGTGAAATCTTTGAATAATGAGCAAAGAAAGATTCCAATCTTCATGATTTTAGACCACACACAGTATAAGGTTTAGATCAGGGGTCTGCAACCTGCGGCTCTGGAGCCTTATGTGGCTCGTTGACTCTTTTGCAATGGCTCCCTATAGCTTTGAAAAAATATAAAAATAAAGAATTGTTATTTTATTACAGAGGGTATTCATTATTAATGACACTTGCACCAAATAAAATCACAATATAGCAATTTGTAAACCCAAAATAAATCACATTGTGCTATACTCACATTCCATACTTCACCTCTTGCAACATCTACACGCCATCAACTTCCCTGAAGTTAGAAATCCCTGGTAAGATAACTAAATCAACTAAATAATTATTCTGGAAGAAAATAAAGATTTTAAGTGTGTGGGGACAGATTAATTTAACTCCCAACATATGGGGTGCCAATTGTGAAGTTGCACATTCAAATAAACAGCAACTTTTCCCAACATTTAGCAACAAACCACATTTAAAAAACATATATGAATTTTTAATGTTACTTTTGACCAGATTCACAGCAATATTTGTGAAATTTGTGATAAAAATTTTTTCCCATAAAATGTTATGTCAATGTTAAATCTAAATGTTAAATGTCACGTTTAAATAAATATATTAAAATCTAAATGTTAAAAGTGAAATCATAGTTTCACACGGGTGAAACTAAATATTTAGCTAATATGCAAATTCACCTGAGGTACCAAAATAAAAGCTCATTTAGATTTAACCTGTAGCATTTAGAATTAACATTTTTATTTAAATTTAACATTTATATGTAAATGTGTCATTTATATTTAACATTTACATGTAACATTTATATTTAACATTGACATCAAATTTTTTATGAGAAAAGTAAATTATCACAAATTTCACAAATATTGCTGTAAATCTGGTCAAAAGTAACAAACAAAAAAGTTCACTTGCATTTTTTTAAACATGGTTTGTTGCTAAATGTTGCAAAAAGTTGCTGTATATTTTAGCATGCGCAATCGGAGCCCCACACTAATGTGGTAATGGCTAAAAATCCATGCTTGATATGTGGCAAGAAATTATTAATTAGCATTAATTTGTTGACTGACAGGATAATGTGTCAAATTGAAGTTATTTTTTGTTGCACTTCAAATATATTAACTAAAAAAAAGACAAACTTCTTTACATAACATTATTATATATAATTTTAACTGTATAAAATTTGTTTAGATCATTCAAGTCTGTGATAATATGATTTCAGTTTAACTTTAGTGAATTGGAGCAAAAACTAAAGTGTTGTAAGTCTAAGAGGATCAAAAGATAAGTGAGTTTAAATTAATATGGAGAGATATATTTTAAATCAGAGTTTTAAAGTGTGTTTACACTGACAGAAATGAAATGAGAAAAACCAACATATCTGAGTTGAAATGAGCCTGGGTGTCTGTGTGTGACGCTGTATTAATATTAATCATCATATCTGCTCTGCTCTTATTGTCCTGCGTCTCCTTGTGTTGCCCCACAGGGTCATTTACAGCCCGTCACACCTCCTCATTGGAGGAGGAGATAATCCTGCCATAAATCCACCGCCGTGCCCTTCACAGTTGTCATAGCAGGACCATAAACAGCATTTATAACAATCTGAGGAGGGGGGGTGGGTTGCTTAGCATGCAGAACAGATTAAGATGGGACGGCGATGCTTAGAGCCCCCCTCCATCCGTGACAGACAGACGGACTCATGGGAAATGTTCCTCTGACGGCCCCGTTTCTTCTCCAGAGGAAATGAGGTGCAGAGGCAGCGCTAGCTCCATCAGCAGAAGAATCTGTCACGTTTTCACTTTTATTTAAACATCTTATCAGAGCTGCATTCAAACCCAAACCAGGAGCGTTAAAAACACCCTCCCCCCCCCAAAAAAAAAAGACAAAGAAAAGAACTTTCTAAACAAGTTGCTGCAGTTTCCACAGAGAAATCACAACAAATACTTGTAGCACTTTTTATGATTAAAAGTGGCCGATTGTTCAGAGTTTCTGAGAAACGTCTCGATGTCAGCCTCACTTCCTCCCACTGCCTCTGCCAATCTACCAGAAGCCACGCCTCTACTTTTCTATGCATGCGCATCGCGGAACAGAAGTTTGCATCGGGTCGCATTGATTTGGGTCAGGTAAGAGCCAAAATCATGTTTACCTGTTTGCTGTTGTGACGGACGACCTTGTTTCCATGCACGGTTCCACATTCATTTTGATTGACACTCTCAAAAACAGGAAGTTGAAGCCTATTGGCTAGGCGATCACAGAACTTTTTTACATTTGTATAGGGGTCTTTAGGACGAAGGCGGGACTTTTATACATTGATGCATATGAATGACCACCATCAGTAGACCATCGTAAAAGACTAGTTTGGTGTTTTTTCACATTTCAAAAAAATGTATTCATAAACAAAGATTTCTCAGAAACTCCAGATATCAGCTTTAAAGTGAAGCTAACGTGGGCTGCTAAACATGAATACAACAACTTTTTTATTTTTAGAAAGCCTGAAACTGTCCGATCTTTTTGACAGATTAGTGGGTGGAAGTGACACGGCCTGTTTATGGCCCACGTGTATGAATAGTAAAGAGTAACTGTGCGTCTATAGGCTGTAAATGAAAAAAACGCCTTGATTATGGGCGGGGCTTCCGGAGCAGTTAAGATACGCCCAGTCTATACTATAAAATTTCGGTCACACTTTACTTGAAGTTTTATACGTAAGGCTGACATAATGCTGTTATTATGTCATTAGCATGAATAAGATGTCACTTAGGAAACGGAGCGGCGCCCTGCTGCTGGCTGCTTCACAGTTCTCCTGTTCCAGTTCACCCATGTTATATGTGATTGTCTTTTCATGTTTCTTGGTCGAGATGTAACTGAAGCTGAATTTCCCCTCAGGGATTAATAAAGTATAATCAATCAATCAATCATTGAAGGCTATCATTAAGTGTTGTTCGTTATCCTAGCCCTTTGTTACGATAAACCCTAACCCCTTTTTTCTCACCCTAACCTAACACAAACTTACCCTTCCCCATGATTAACTCTAACCCCAGATACCCCCAAACCCAACTCTTCTCTAAACCCCTCCTGCACATCCTGGTATAAGCACTTTATTTTTTGTATCCATATTTTAATTATTTATTTTGATTAAAAATTAAAGAGGAAAGAGTCCAAATTATCTCCCCACCCAATGGGTGGGGAGATAATTTGGATAATTTGGATAATTTCCTCTTTAATTTTTTCTTTAATCTTGATTTTACTATTTTAAATCTTCTGTTATAGGGAGGGGGAATAGGTTCCTGTAGCCTTTAGACATGTCTATCCCTACCTAACCCCTAACCCTACCGAACCCCACTAGATCCCTCCACCGAACCCTAAAAACGCCAACATAGCTCCAAAGGAGTCATAATTTAGCGAACAGAACTTAATGACAGCCTTCATGACACCTTATTAATGCTAATGACAGATATTAGAAGCGTAATGTCAGCATTCTGTATAAAACCTCAAGTAAATTGTGGCCAAATTCTGGAAAGAACAATCTACGCTATGCTAACTAGCTAACTCAATTCCTCTCTGTTCACAATTCTCTCAATCCAACCCATTCACCACAGATTGCAGCGTCCACGGGTCATTGTTTTTATAGGAGGGGCGGAGCCAACAATGAAGTAAGAAATACGCAAATTTGAAATACTTTGACTACATAGACTAAAATGTCAAGGACAAGAGAGTTGGAGAAGAATCAATCAAATACAGCGGTTCCCAAATTGTGGGGCGTGAGGTAATGAGGGATAGCGCAAGAATGTTCTCACATAAAAAAGTAGAAAAATATATTATTAATGTTGTAAAATATGTGATTGGATGTTTTATAATATTTTATGACTTTTGAAGAAGAATAGTCCCAATTTTTTATCTTTTAATTCATTCTTTTTTTAAACTTACTTTGTTCAAATTTGAATACTGAAAGGAATGCACGAACACAGAAACCGACAAACAATTCTTGAGTCAAAGTTATTAACAATAACCTGTAAAATAAACCTTGTGTTTAACCTTTAATTAACACAATCCAAACTCCTCGTCCACCGTCGCCTCGACACGATGACGAAAAGCTGCAGGATGCAATCCATCTTAATTAGAGCAGAGGGTGACGCACACACACACACACACCTTTCTAACAGAAAAACCAAGAAGCATTGAATTGAAGTCCAGCTGTAATGACAGTGAAGCAGTGTTCATTTGGTCTGTTGGGTTCATTAGATGTTTTCTACTCGTAAATGTGTTTTCTCCCACAGTCCAAACACAAACCTGATCAGGATACTCTGGCTGTGCACAAATTATGTTTGTTTGCAGGTGGAAATCACATACAGCATCATTTGAAGACAAAAGTTCATGTTTGGCGTCTTTATGACAAAGGTCTGCTGGTCAAACAGTCAGACCTGAGACTGTGTGTGGGCGTGAAGTTGCTGACTGTCCGCTCTGTAAAGAAAACAAAGGACGAAAAAGCAATTAAATGCAGCCATGAAAGTCCGAGCACCATAACATGCTACATTAAATGTGGACAGAGCGCCATAAATTAGCAGCAAGTAGCTTCTGAAGCACTTTGTCTCGCTGAGGTTGTTTACCCACGATCAGACGTAGAAAGGTCCACACTTCTGATGCTGGATAATGCTTTTACAGCGCAAAAAAATATTAATATATCTACTAAAATTATGTGTGTACAAAACAATGCTTTCAGATCTTTTAATACACGTGTCAGACTCAAGGCCTGGGGGCCAAATCCGGCTCCTCAGACAATCCAATTCAGCCCGAAGGAGAGAGTCAAAAAAAGACAGAAAAAACATGAATTATTGTGTAAATGAAATTCAACAATATTTGCAGGGGCCTCACAGTTTTCCCGGTGCTTATATTGCATGATTACATTTCTAATGTTAAATTGTTGAAAAAAACTCAATCCTTACAAAATCCTTCAATTTTCCTCATATTATTACAGATTATTTCCTTTAATTAAATAGAAAATGGTCAAAAAATGTAGAAAATTTAAAGTAAAAATCCGATATCTATCACTAATTGCTTAGATATTGTTGGTTTCTTACATATATTGTATTTTATGTAAACTCGGGCACAATAATGTTGAATTTACTTGTTCTCCTGCATAAACACTGTGGCCCACTTGAGATCAAACTGCCCCGTATTTGGCCCCTGAACTAAAATGAGTTAGATTCTGAAGCAAATTTAAGTTTGTTTTTGCAGAACAAAACCTCAAATTTTCCAATATTTTTATTTGGCTCGTTATAGTATGGCATGTTCGCGTCACAGCAAGAGGTCCTGGGTTGAAGCCCTGGGGTAGGTACTTGGGTCCTTTCTGTGTGGAGTTTGCATGTTTCTGGGTATTCTGGCTTCCTCCCACAATCCAAAAACATAGACCCCCCCCCCCCCCACGCCCCTGTAAACAGGAACTCGCGGTCAGAAAATGGATGGATGCTATGGTATGGAGCAATTTTCAAGTGTCTAAATATGAATTCATTTGCATAAAATTTGGACCCAATTAATTTGACAAAATATGGAACCAAATGCAAGGATGAACAATATGCTTAACTTTTTATTTCAGATGCTGTGGGAACATCCAGGAAACCATTGGATGTCTTACTTGTGTCTTGACGATATTGTGTTGTGTTTGATATTCTGGTGTTGACGTCACTGACTGACCCTGAGTGTTGCTGCTCCTCTGGGTGAATTCTGGTCTTAAAACCTGAGAACAAACAGCACTTTAGGAAACGCGTCGTCGTCCCTGATGGATCTGCTGCGGCGTCCTGGTGCCTCATTTCGGCGTCGTTGGCCCGGTGTTATGGCCGCCATCATCAGATTAATAAGCCCGGCTCTGGACTGGTGCAGCGATTCAGTCATGGGTTAATTAAACATTTACATACAGACGCCCGGTGATCTGTTGTTGTTGGAGATAATTTATACGGTGAGCATGCACTTTAATCAGGCGCGGCAGGAGGGTGTGTGTTCGCGCTCCGTGCTAATTGGCACCATGCTGGCTGCTGTTTTGGAGCTTGGAGACAAACGGAGTTCACTCCGCTCTGTTTTCTCTCTAATGTCCCTTTTAAAGTTTCTGTCTTCCTGAGCAGCGCTCTTATTGTAACATGAGTCCCCTCATCCCCCACCTGGCCCCTGAATGAACCAAAACATGTTATCTTACACGTTAAATGTCCCTAATTTCTTCATTAAATCCAGATGGATTGTCTATGAATCAGCAGCAGAGGAGAAGACTGCGAGCCTGCCGTTTCTCTGGGATTTATTTATGGGTGCTGCAGTAATTAAAGCAACTTTTGGAGACACTTTGAGCAGGTTTACGAGCGTATTAATGTGTAGTGATGTGAAACGACTTATTAAACAGGCCCAGACTGATTTGATAATTAAAGCCCTTCACATTCTTTCATTGGTTTTCTTTTAATTATTTGTTTTTGAGGAAAAAAAAAAGCAAACTAAGAAAAACTAAAGTCTGAGAGTTTAATAACTTTCTGTCTCTGTGGTTTAAAAACTTCTAAAGTATATATAAATATTCAATCAAGGACACTAAACAATGCAAGGAACTCATTTAAAAAAAGTCAATAACGTGCTTTAGTTTATGGAAAAAAAAAAATTTACATTTTAATGTGATTTCTAGTGAAACTGTGCTCGTCTTATTCATGATTTAATGAGCCATTCGCTGTTTTCACTGTATTACAAACCAAGACTGATTTACTCATTCCAAGTTATTTCAAGTTGATGTTCATGAACTTCTTTAATATTCTTGCATTTTGGAGAATTCAGTACCAGAAACAGACAAACAAAGCTTATCCAGGACAGTACAGAGTCAAACGATCAATCTGATAATTACACAACAAAGAAATAACCACAGTTTAGTAAATATTTGTATGTTGCAATAAATCAAGACAACTATCATAGTTCAAGTAAGAATATAAAAGTACAAAATAATGCATTCAGAGTCAGAAGTAGCATTAAAATAAATAAAGTGTGCGTGTGCGTGTGTTGTCCTTTAGGAAGTTTAAGGAAAAAATAAAAGGTCAGAATACAAAGGAAAAACTCCAATAGATGCCTATGTGTACAGCAAACATACATTGTGTTTAATTTACAAATTAGGACGGACTACTAGGGTATCACAGTGGTATGTAAATGTGTTCTCTCATCGCGTGTGCGGCTGCTGTTGCTGCTGTTGATAAAGGACGAAGGTTACGTGGAGCAGCTACCTTCGACGAACAAGTGCGTGCCTTCACAGTCTTGCACTTTTGAGACTCGAAGGAGCTACTCGCTTTAGTTTTTCTCCGCCATCTTTGTTTTGGTCGGACGACACATCGGCGCGCACATTTTGCATCGACGTACTTCTTGCGTCAATGTCATCGATTACGTTGACGCGTTGTCCCGGCCTCACTGACAATGTTGTCCACTTACACTTACTTACATTCACTTAAAGGTATATATAGTCTGCAACCCTGTTAGAAACACTCTTTGTATTCTGGGTGAAATGTTCCTTCCATCCTTCCATGTTCCTTCCATCCTGAGAGTTGTCAACACCAAAAAAAGGAACAAAAGGAATCAGACGTTTTTAGCAGCTGAAATCTTGGAAAAACTCTGACCAATCCCAGCCATTCGGTCCGAATGGAAAGAACCAACACGATGCCTTCATGTGTCGTTCTGCCCATGCGTCCCTCTGTCCCTCCCTCCTGAGTCGACTCTCGTCTTCCCTGTCAGTCCTATGCACATTTTAGCTTGTGGAGGAATGGCTTTAAATGATGCTGGGAGGAGCATAAAGGAGGGGGGGAGCTTAGACGAAGCCTGGTTAGCTCCAATCATGCTAACTTTCCAGCATTGTGCACTGCGTCTTTAAAAGACTACGTAAACATATTCGCAGATAATAGTGCTCGCAGTTTCCTAAACTCTCTTTGGAGAGAGAGAATAACTGTATGATGTGTGGAGTAGATGACGAGCGCGAGATTTTTTTATTGTGGTTTGACATTTACGTTTGTTTTTGCTACACTTGTTAGACGTTAGGCTACCCGTTTTATGGTAAGAAACATCGTGGAAATGCGTAATTGTCCCAAAACATGTAGGTGAGGGTTTAGTCTGTCATTTTGTAATTTGTGCTTGATTCAAAAAAATAATATTAAAAATAATAATACAAAAGTATAGTAATTACAATATTGCCATTTCCATTTCTGAAAGTGAATTCAGTCATTCCTAAAAAAAAATCGAAGGCCCTATGGATGTGCTACGGATGTGTACATTTTTCTTGATTTCTTGTTGTTTCATAAAGTTAGTCATTAGGGCGGAGCTAGCCTTATATTTGACTCACACTTAGTTTCACGGTTAGTTTCCTTAACCCTGTTCATCACCTGTTGTTTCCTGACGTCTAAACTAGTGATGTGGGAACATGTTGTATTTATTTGCTTTGTTGTCTCTCATTTGTTTGCCTGTAAATGAACTGAGTATCACCCCAAGCTCAGCTCTGATACTCCCTGTTTTTCTGTGTTCTTTTTGTTTTTTGTTTCTCCACGGGCTGTAAACAGCCGACACACCGGGGCTCTCAGTTTTTAGATTACAGCCCATTAAATATTCATGTCACCTGCTCTCTGAGTAAAGTGTCAACAGGGTGTTTGCATTTTGACGACAGCCACACGGCAAATATTGAAAGCTGCAGATGTTTAGTGTAGAAAACGTAAATACATGTTCACTACCACAAAGATTTGTACTGCTTTGATCATACCCGGAGTTTTGCAGGGTGGGGGTTGGTTTTCTATACAGTTTTCCCAAAATCATTCTAAAAAATACAATTCTTAATGTACTGTACATAATACAAATATATATATATTAATTCATTTGTTTTTCTTTTAAAGTTTTCAGTGAAATGGTCCCAAACTTTTGAGGCTTTAGGTTGGTTCTTCTATTTGTTCTAGACTTGGAGTACTAGTAAACCAAAAAGAGTTTACTAGTAAACGTTTTTTAGTCCACTAGCAGTAATAGTGACACTTTTGGCTTTAATGTTAATGTGTTCTAATGCATCAACAGAAACTGAGTACATGTACTGGTTGCTAGTAGAGCTTCAAAAGTAACTAAACCCCAAAACCATGTATTTGGGTTTGAAGCATTAATCATGGTCCAACTCTCAACATTTTAATCAAAGTATTTTAATTTAGCACATTTTGTTGTAAAATGTCAGAGTGACTGCTAAGAATGTGCGATATGTTATCATCACAGTATAGATCATTGGAGGATTTATAGTATAGAGTGGGCGTGTCTTAACTGCTCCAGGAGCCCTGCCCCTAATCAAGGTATTTTTTAAAGACAGTGGCTATTCGTACGGTTGCCGTATCAATATACCGACATGCTGCACTCCAATTTGGTCAGTTTAGCTCACGTGATAGGTCAATCATTGGGCAGTTTAGGTCGCGTGACTAAAACTAAACCTTGCCCTAAACCTAACCCTAACCCTTAAAACTGTTGCGATATTGGGTTATAACCTAGCCCTAAACCTAACTTTGGTAACCGTACCAATAGCACTGGGGGTTGTCCGTACAGCAACCGTACAAATAGACCCTTTCTTTTTTTTAATGTCCCTCCTAGTGGCAGGTCAGGAGAAAGCATGTTTCCGTCAGATTTCAATGAACTGGATTGTGAAGCACTTACTCTAACAGTGTGAGTAGAACTGACAGAAAGTGACAGCAGGGCGAACTGGGATTAATCCACTGGTAATGTCGTGATCTGAGGAACGGCGGCGCTGACCCGAGGACAAAGGTGTGTATGGTCTCGAGGCCAACGCTTGTACTCATTCATCTTCATGGAGACAAACAGTTGATCACAATGAGAGGCGGGAACGCCATGAATCAAACATGAAGATGTTGTTCTGCAGATGCAGGAGGAGCAGCGAGCAAACATCAGGCTCGTCTTCATCACACTAACCCGCCCCATTCCTGTAGTATCAACTCAAATGTCGGCTCTCACCAGCTCCATAATGCTGATGTTCAACCATTCACCTCCAGCTCTTTTACACATATCAGCCATAACAGTAGGAACACCTGCGTAACAGGAACCTGAAGCAGCTTGAGCTCCAGCACCTACTGGATCCAACCATGAGGATAATTTAGGTTATTCAACCTTGGACTCGTGACCCCATGTAGGGTCGCCTGAAATGTCTAGTAATCTCCTGCTGAATTCTGATTGGCTGGCCACAAATGCAGTCAAAACAGGATCATGGTTTTGTACTTGTAAGAGAAAAGTTCTCACACACACAATAGAAATTTAGCAGACACAAATAGTCTTTTACAAATACAAATACTCTTTTCCACACAGATTTTTTTTGTGCACAAAATCCTTCTTGTCTGATTCCTACTACAAACTCGTCCTGGATGCGTCTCGATCCTCTCAGATGTTGCTTGTGTTCTTCCCATCCTCGCTCTGAGGTAGGAACATCAATCACATCCCAAGTTTCAGTCCAGACCCGAATGCAGAGTTTTTTTAATCTTGTTTAGGTCGTTCCTGAGGACGAGTGGGTCGAGCGGAACAATTCAAGTCCTCCGCTCTCTCAGAGAACAGGAATCACATCATTACCAGGACGAGCTGCTCAGGATTATCCGCACAGACCCAGCAGAGCTGGAACGTAACTGAAGCACAACAGGCACACAAGGTGTCTATTGATTTTAGTTGACTATCTGTAGCAGATTTAGTCAACTAAAATCTTACTTTCATTTAGTTTGCTAGAACTAGACTGTAACTGAAATAGTCTGATGACTTGAAGTTTTGACTAAAACTAAGTTGCATTTTAGTCAAAATACAATGACTAAAACAACCCCGATACACACAGTCCGTACAACACGGACACACAACATAGACACAACAATCAACATCAGGACAACGCACACGTCAGTGTTCATTTTGTCGACTAAATCATTTTTGTCAATGATAAGACTAAGACAAATATTTAAAAAAAAACATATCACTGTCACGAAAACGATGTCAAAATGTATTAATATTTTTGTTGACTACAGTAATAAAAACATATTGTCAAATATGAGGTTGATTAATGAGAATTAAATCTTAAAAAATAAAATTGTAAAAATGTAGTCGTCTAAAATCTTACTTTCATTTAGTTGAATAAAACTAAACTATAACTGAAATAGTTCTGATGACTAATGTTGGTCTAAAACTAAGCATTTTAGTCACAAGACTAAAACCAAATGAAAATTTGCTGTCAAAACTACCACTGATACACACAAAGTCAGGACAACACATACACATCAGTGTTAATTTTATCCATTAAACATTTTTGTCGACTACATTTTTTAAGTGACAATAATTAGACTGACTAAAAAAATAATTAAAAAAAACATGTTACTGTCAGGAAACTACAGTATGTCAAAATCTATCTGACATTTTCAGCGACGACGGAAACAAAAACAAAACTATAATTTTGTCACATAACGATGCAGTATTTTGCCAACAACATAAAGTAGTATTTGAGGCTTATTTCCCCAAACTCGCCTGTTTTCCAGAGTTTTAGCCCTCTGAAAAGTGACTTTCTGAGCAGTTTTAGAAACGGGCTGTTTTGGGGCCTACTTATGCATATTCATGAGTAGGCGTGTCTGTAGACGCTGACTTCAGGGGAGATCTGTGATCACCAAAGCAATCTTCTTTTGCTATCCACAGGGAAAATCACACTCGCCTGTTTGGAGCTGACTTTTTACAAAATGTAGAATAACAAAGGATTGAGGAAACAGAACTTTTTCAACTTTAACCCTCCGAATGAGGCTAAAGGATCTATATCACTGTAGCAAAAGTGATTTTTTTTCATGACACCGTCCCTTTAAATCTTATTAAAAAATGCATAAACTCTTATGCTTTATATTTTAGTGGACTTTATCTGTAGCAGATTATGTTCATTTAGTTGAATTAAATTAGATTATAAAAACTATGATCAGAAATAGTCCTGACGATTACATTTGGACAAAAACTAAGTTGCATTTTAGTCAAAAGACTATGACTAAAACTAAATCAACATTTCAAAATTAACACTGATACACACACAGTCAGGACAAACACATCCTGAGTATTTACTTCATCATTTTTTTGTGATATTTAATCATTTCTACTGTTTCTGTCTATCATTGTTTTTTAATGCTTTTCTTTTCCCAGGTGTGTATTTTGTGTTTGTGTTCTGTTGTGTAACTGAGTTTATTTATTGTTTATTATTAGACTTGTCTCTTTTTCTACAGCTTTGTTTTGCGTCTCTTGTTGTGTGGAATATTTCTTTTTTTTTTTGTCAGTCTTTATTCTCTGTTTGTGACTTTCAGTGATGGTTTTGTATCTCTGAGCTTTTCTTGTTATTTGGGTGTTATGGGAACTTTGTGCTTGTTTTTGTTTCTTGTGTGTGTTTTTTTTATGTGTGTGTTTTGAAACTAAAAGTTCCAAAAGTTTTGTATCGTTCTTTTGCTGGCTGTGTGCGTGGAGCTGTTTGTCGGCTCAGTTGTGTCGCAGGGTAGAGAAACAAATCTCCTAGAGAACTTCATCTTCTGCCATCATTGGTAAATAAATAGATGCGTGTATAGCTTTGCAGCGCTACAGCTAATCACATCCATCACGGAGCTAATCCAGCCTAAAGCCGAGCCGCCGAGAGTCCGCCATAATTCACTTTGTCCTTACGTATCTGGAGAGATGAATAATCAGGAAAGCTTTCCTCTGCCAGCAGCCCGATCGCTCCTCCTCATCAATATGCGGCCGATCAGCGGCCCGTGAGTAAACAGGAAGAAGCGCTGACCTCGGCACATTTCAACTCAGCTAGTTTTAGTGCTGCAGCTATTAGCGCGTGGCTCGTTATTTATTCCCCGGCTTGTTATTAACGCCGGACGTGATATTATTCTAATTAAACGGCGCCCAATCAGCGGCGGCCGACGTCTCTACCTCATTTCCAGCAGCTTTGTCTTTCACACTGTGATACTGACTCAATGAGACATCAGACACTTAGACAGAGCCGAGCTGCACAGGTCAGGACTTTCTCTCTGTGTCTGATTGCTCACTTCTAATTGTGTTTGTCCCCCGCAGGATGAGTGATCATCGCAGAAGGTGTGTGTGTGTGTGTGTGTGATCCCCAATGTTAATATGTGTTTTAAAGAGGAAGGAGCTCACACAGAGACAGACAGGGACATAAAGGGCCAGACGCAACGTCAAGCAGCAGGAAGATGACGGCAGGACAGCAAACAGACAATGTTTGCACGGTGAGAAGATGACAGAAGATGCAGGAAGAAGGAAGGAGTCAGATGACCAGGAGACACGTGACGTAGACATAGAAAACTTTGTTCTTCTTTTGAAACCAAGGCTTTTCTAGCTGTGTTTCAATTACAGTTTTATGCAAAATAAAAGCAATATTTCTAAAGTATCGTTTCAGCAAATGTTTTCTTCTATTTGAAATAACTGTTAAAGTTTTGTTTATTCAGACAAGGTTATTCAGGAAATTATATCTCCTTATATCTCCTGACATTTTTAATTCAAAGCATATCACGTCATGCAACCAGGTACGTCATGTTCTGTAACGTGTAATTGCAATATCGAAACGTCTGAAAAACGTCCTTATGAAAGCGTAAAAACATTTAGAAGATATTTGAGTGTTTTTTCAAAATTCAGGTGTTTCCATCTCCTGTTCTTATTGCGCTATTTAGATTTCGTGCTTTTCCAAGGGTGACGGAAACACAGCTGCTGTTCAAACTCATCGTGGGTCCTTTTTAAACTTATCAGCCTTTTTTATTTGGGTTTCACCATATCTTCCAGTATATGTCGCTATTTTTTCCTTTAAAATTGAGGAAGCAACTTGTGCAGCTTTTCTGTATAAATGGTGTATGGAACACTTCCTTGAGTAATCACTTTGTCACAGTTTGTCAAACATGTCGACCTCTACAAGCGTGAGTTTAAAGTGATTTTTATTGCATCTGCAGCTTCAAAATCACCTCTCAGTCCTACTAGTAAAGCTGACATGAAATAGTATTCCAGTTTAGCTAAATTTGGTAGTGGTAGTGTACAGAGGTGTAATGAGTACTGATATTTCCTACTCAAGTAAAAGTACTGTTACTGGACTAAAATTGTACTCAAGTACAAGTGCAAGTAAGTCATACATAAAATACTCAAGCACAAGTCAAAAGGAGCACAATTAAATAGTACTCAATGTAAAAGGTACTAGTTACTTTAACCCCCAGGTTTATTTTTGGTAATAAATCTTACCACAGTTCCCTTGGGTACAGTAAACATCTCATGTATAAACTTGAAAGTATACAATAGTTCCCGGTGCATTCTGGGATCAGTAGTCCCATCGTAAAGTCATGTGGAGAAGCCCCACCCATTGAGGGGTCAGTAGCCTGTGTGCGTCTGACTCCAGTATTCCCAGTATTCCCACAGGTTTTGAGCTGAGCTGAGCTGAACCATGTCCTCCTGTGTCCGAGCGTCCCTTGCACTCCTGCTACTCCAAATCATTGCTGCTCAGGGTACGATATCATCATTATTGTTATTATCAGCATTAACAACTATCACAAAAGGCAACTTTAGAGACCAGAATCACAACAACAATTACTCAACTCACCTCTGCTTAATACACACTTTTCTCTCATTGTAAATTATACAAAATCTTCTAATTTAATCTGTTGTTAACCAGAAAATAATTGACCAAAAAAACATTAGTAGTAACAAAAATCAAATCACTGTCTGTTCACACTTGTATTTAAAACTTTACGACACCTTCATGCAAACAACTTTAATGTTTTTATTTCATTTTTACTCGTGTGGCAATTGTTAATATGATGTTTTATCTCATAGATGTTAAGTTAACCACAAGCCTCATGTCTGCATTCAACGTTTCTTTTCTTTGTGTGAGCCGACAGACTGATGCTAGTCAATCACAGCACACATATCCCAAAGGTTCAGCTTTTCAAAATAAAACACATTTGCACTGTACGCAGAATATGAATTTTTTAGTGTGTGTGTGTGGGTGTGGGTGTGGGTGTGTAGGTGGGTGTGTAGGTGGGTGTGGGTGTGTAGGTGGGTGTGGGTGTGTGTAGGTGGGTGGGTGTGTGTGTGTAGGTGGGTGGGTGTGTGTGTGTAGGTGGGTGGGTGTGTGTGTGTAGGTGTGTGTGTGTGCAGGTGTGTGTGGGTGCGTGTTTTTGCGCAGTGCCAGCCCTAAGCAATTTGGCGCCCTAGGAAAGATTTTAGGTGGTGCTCCTTTGCCATGATCTTTGACCTTTTGTTTTATATTTAGCAAACAAGAATCCAATCAAAATATTTATCTAAGAAAGTAATATACATAAAATAATAAATACCAATATATTTTAAATAATTAAAATAAATATGAAAATATACAAAATAAATATATAATTAGAAAAAATAAGACACAAAATGTAAAAAAAAAACAGTTATAAGTCATATAAAAATGATATGAACAAAAGACACTACAAACAATAAGATATTATTGAAAACAATATTAAAACAAATAATTAGGATAATTGCACAAAAGATGACTATTTTTTTTTTTTTACAGAGACCTCTTGTGTATTCTGGGGTGACGTGAAAAATCTGACTACTGTTAAATATAAGAATAGTTAAAGATATAAGAAAAATTAACTTTTTTTTCCTTTATCTGTGGTGCCCCCTGTATCGACAGTATCAACATCTGCCTATACTGCTTATTGCAAGGAAAAAATGTTATACTCACATTTACAACTCATTCAGAAAATCATAATACTGTATCAGTTATTTATGTTAAACTTTGTCTTTTTCCATCACCTGCACAGACCAGCCTTCTCTACAGAGCCACTTAAACTTCTGTCAATAGCTGCGTTTCCATTACCTTTGGAAATGCTCAAAATCTAAATCTAGCGCAATAAAAACTGGTAATGGAAACACCTGAATTTTGAAAAAACACTCAAATATTGCTAAAAGGTTTTTACGCTTTCATGAGGAAGAATTTTAGATGTTTCAGTATTAAAATGTGTCGCAAAAGTGCTATGGAAAGACTTTTCTGCAAATATACGTCAGAGCGTGACGTACATGGTCACATGATCACTCCTCTCCGAGTAAACATGGCGCACTACGTGTAGACAGAAGAGAAGACCAGGACCTTTCTTAGCATTATACTTACACATTAAAATTATTATAAGGAGTTTCGAGGCTCCTGCACAAAACAGCCTTCAATGGCAACACAAGTTCAGAGCGCAATTACACTTTGTCAACATTGAGAAATATTGCTTTTATTTTGTGAAAATCTGTAAAAGGAAACCCAGCTAGTCTCACCATATAATGCAAAGTCAATGATTAAATACAAAAATGATGGACGGAATCAACTTGAAGATGCTAAGGCTAATGTTTCCCATCTCTCTGCAGTGTTCTATGACAGTCCAGCAGCCAATCAGGTGCTGGCACGTCAGAGGCGAGCCAACGCCTTTCTGGAAGAGATGAAACAAGGGGACATGGAGCGGGAGTGCATTGAAGAGAGATGTAGCTTTGAGGAGGCTAAAGAGATCTTTCAAGACATGGAAAAAACGGTGCAAAAATACCTTTTTCCCATTGCGTTTACAGTATTTACTGGTGTATAAGTCTCGTTAACATTAAATACTGAGGGTGTGAACTTATACAATAAAGCAACTATGTACATTTTTAGGCCATCTAGTTATCAACTTTGGAATTGGCTGTTTTTTGTTTCGACACTGGTATGCATTGAAGTAGAAAAAAAAAAAAAGTTTTTTAACAATATAATGTGGTAGTGTACTAAGACTTTACCTTTAAATGTTAGGTGTGTCCTCTACTATGTGGATCAGTCAATGCAGCGCTGACAAGAGGAGCCAAACTATCCACATTGACATTAGGACATGCAACTTATAGAGGGGTGTGACTTACTTGTAAAATAATTATGCAAAAATTGTAAATATCTTGATCATCGACCCATGCTGCAGTGTCTTTTTAAACCTTCAAAACATTTGTATCGTCCACACAAACAGTCGCTGACCATCACTCTTTGGTTTTCTTTTTTTCAGCTTGAGTTCTGGACTGTTTACATTGGTAAGAAGCATATCAGCAGTCTTTGACTGTATAAAGTACAGTCATTTTGAACAGTAACAGAGTAAAATACTTTAACATATTTTCTACATAATTATTTTAATTTTAAAATACTTTAAAAGAAGTAAAACAGTAAAATACTTTACTATACTTTACAAGTTTATTGTGAATTAAATGAAACTTCATGCATCCTCTATAGAAAACTGATTTCCTGAACTGAACTGAAGTACTCATTAATTTTCTGTTTTGTGTTTGCAGCTGTGACTGTTGGATAAGTTCTAAAACAACAACAATGCACAACATAAACTCTGACATAAGTAAAAAAAAAAACCCAAAACCTCAACCAACTACAAAATAACCAAGTCCATGAAACAATTTGAAAATCAACAGAACACAAATAAACAATCCTTAAAGAGTAACTAAACCCCAAACCCACTTTTTTTCAGCTGAATGCATACTGTATGTATTTGGGTATGGAGTAGTGGAGTTGATTGATCCTAGTCAATCACGTGATCCTGTAATAGATGTAGTTATAGTGTTAAATACTGCTGCACGTGATAAAGTTTTAGTATTAAATTAACCATCTTTAAATGTTTATTTTCACTGAAACATTGTAGCTAAAACATTTACAACAGTACCGTTCCAACTTTCACCCCTATATGGAAACTTTTGTGTCTCTGTTATGTCTGTAGACGGCGATGCATGCGAGTCACAGCCATGCGCCCACGACGGAGTCTGCAAAGACGGGATAGGCACGTACGCGTGTCAATGCCAAACAGGATACGAAGGCTCCAACTGTGAAATAGGTGAAATACATGGAGCAGGAAGAGTTAATAAACCACATAATGCTAGTGATGACTAGTGATTTTTGTACTCACCTGTCCAAATACTATGGGATTACTAGGCTCTGCTTCAAATACTGCCACTCGTCACATGTTGCATTAAACAAATGTATGTACAAAGCTGCCTCATTAATTGATTACATCTGTTGGTTGAGGCTAAGGCCTTGTCCACACGTAGCTGGATATTTTTATAGACGTACATCCACCCTCCTCCAATTGAAAACAAAGATATGTCCCCACATCGTTTTAAAAAAACAATCCATCCACACAAAACAGCATAAATGTGCTATCCACAAGTGAATGGACGTGACGTCACTCTCTGTTGTTGGCAGGCTTATGTATTGGGGTCCCAAGTGCACTGTTATAGCTTTACACACCTCCCCAACAATGTTTGAGACCATGTAGGACGCTTGTCTGGTGTGAGCCCGGCCCGTCCAAACAGTGGGCCACCGGAGAGGGTAGATGGCGCAGACGCCACGTGGCACTGCGGTCCCCCCGAACCATACCGGCCCCACGCAGCATGGCGGCACCCCTCACTCCCCAGGCACAGGGGAGCAACAGCCACACCCCCACGGTCCAGGGGGCGGCTCCCGCCGCATGCTGGCCCCAAGAGGCCCGCCCCGCCACAACAGAGAGCGACCGCACAGCAGAGAAACCGGCGCCCGCACCAGGACCAGCACAGGCTTGCACAGCCCCACGATACTACACTGTCCACAGGAAGGTGGCCCTGGCGCCCCCGACGAGAGAGGATGCCATCAACCGTCCAAGCAGGGCCACCCCGCCAGCCACAGACTGACAAGTAGTCATACCCAAGCACCCCAACCAGGCATCGCTACCCCACACCAATGCCGATAAGCACAGTCCCTGTGATGTTTAGGAAACTTAAAACTCCCATTATCTACTATATGTCCACACTCAAACGCAAAACCGAAGTCTTTCCAAATCTTCACTTTGGTTGGAGTTTTCTAAAAGCCCTGTTTTTAATGATCTTATCCTGCGTTTTTGTGTGGATGACAGGCCAAACTGTAGAAAAATATATTTGTTTTAGAAGATACCGGCTACGTGTGGACAAGGCCTGAAACTATGTATTTTTTGAGCACACGTCTCAGGATGTGTCAGTGTCAGCATATCCCTACCGTCATATAGATTTTTCAATTGAAGCTCTAGATGTTTACCAATGAGTGGTTGTTTAGATGTTTTTCACGTTCCTTTGCGATATTGAGATTTTTGAGACAGTTTGAAAGTCAGCGTTTTTCTGAATCGATTGTTTTCCAGAACTCCAGAAGCAGTGTGAGTACGGCAATGGCGGTTGTGAACACTTTTGTGACATTGTCGGAGAAAGTGTTAAGTGTTACTGTGCTGACGGATACTTCCTGGGTTCGGATAATAAATCCTGCGACTCCACCGGTTGGTGACGTCAACAACAAAAGTTTCCTGCATTCGTTTCTTGCAGATCCCACTATGAACGTTGTGTTTCTCTACACAGAGCCCTTTAAATGTGGTTCCATCTTCAACATGCGGCCCATTTTCAGGAATAATGTAAACATAGGAAATGAGACCACGTCCAACGTCACAAACGCAGAACATCAGAACGTGAACGACGACCAGCCGTCCTTCACGTATCATAACAGCAAATTTATCCTTGATGAGGAGATGGTCCTCAACGGACAGGATTGTCTACCAGGAGAATGTCCATGGCAGGTAACAGCAACATGTTAAATTCAGAGGAGTCTAATGTCTTCTCTCAAGGGCTTTTCAAGGTCACATGACAAGCTATTTGTAGTTATCATTACATTATATATTATTCAATGGTTAGAGTCTTTATTGGTATCATAAGGCACACAGCAACAAGGTCCTGGGTTCAAGCCCTGGGTGGACACTTTGGTCCTTTCTGTGTAGAGTTTGCATGTTCTCCCCGTGCTTGCGAGGGTTTTTTCCGGGTACTACAGCTTCGAAAAACATGACTTTTAGGATTATTGGAGTCTCTTACTTGCCTGTAGGAGTGAATGTGAGCGTGAGTGGGGGTACGCTGCCTAACGCTCAATGAGAGCTGGGCACCAGCAGACTTCCTGTGACCCTGAAAAAAGGAGCAAGCAGGTCAGAAGATGGATAAATGGATGGAATTATTAGTGGCCAGACAGCATAAGCTGCTGAGAACCTATTGTTTTTCTGCTTCATTTTCTTTCTGTCTTTCGTTTCATTCATCTATCCATCACCCATCACCAAAATGTAGCCCCAACACTGAAGAAACTTTGGTTCACTTAATAATATTGCAAATAATATAGTTCATTACTCTGTTTTTTTTTCTTCTCAAACACTGTATTTTTCATATTTTGTATTTTTTGGCACTTGATTCATTTAGATTTTTACCATGAATTATATGCAGGGTCTCTCCGTGGCGATAGGTTCCCATCACTGAGGCGGGCAGGTGGCTTTGATTGACGGATTGAAAGTCGCTGATAAAAATGGTGGAAGTTGATATTGTGACTTCTTGGAAACACCCAAATACAGTCAAGATCGGCGTGGCGTCATATCACAGGGAAGAGCCAAACAGGAAACAAAGCAAAACAAAATTACGTCAAATAAATTACTGTCTTTCTTGTTTGGGAAAGAAACACAAGAAATCACGATAAGAATGAAGTAAAAACACTTCTTAAAGACACTTTTCCGCTTCGGTATCGTCTTTATTATTCAAAGACTCTAAATCCCACAATGCAATTCATGGAACATTTGTAAAGATACAAGTCACATAATATGGTGGCCATAAAATCTCACAACACAAAACGCCCTGAGAGCTCACAACACAACACAGGATGACGAACGCCACAAAGCGCACACAAATACAAACTCCACAACACGAAAACAGTCCAGGAAAAATCCCCGAAGAAGTGACGATAATGGAGGTACATAAAAAATCCACGAAGAAGAGTGACGATCCTTTCACCGGCCTGATCCTTTGCGTCACTCTTCTTCGTGGATTTTTACTGGACCGCTTTCCTGTTGTGTTGTGAGCTTTCGTGTTGTGTTGTGGGATTTGTATTTGTGTGCACTTTCGTTTAGTTGTGCTTTGTGGCATTCGTCATTTTGTGGTGTGTTGTGAGCTCTCAGGGTGTTTTGTTGTGTTGTTGCTGCTGCTGAGGTGTGGCACATAGAGAGAAGCTCTGCACATGCTCTAACATGCTCTGCTTTTAACAGAGCATGTTATATTACTGTGATCTGTTGTTGTCGGACTAACATTTGCTTGTTAGCTCCTCTGAGGGAGGGACTTTGGATAGTTTGGAGGCAGGGCTAGAGCGCAGCGGGGAGGGAGGGGGAGAGAGGGATCTGAGAGTCGCGGACTGCACCTTTAACATTCAAGAATGCAGCAACAGCATTCGCGCGTGCATTTTTTCTCTGTCAATGCAGTTTAGCGATTGTTTATTATTTATGGGTCTGTGTTATTTACAATTCATTTCCTCTCAGGCTCTCTTACTGAACGAGGCCGGCCTCGTCTTCTGCGGAGGAACCATCCTTAACAAATACATCATCCTGACCGCAGCTCACTGCGTGAACCAATCGCATTTCATCCACGTGAAGCTGGGTACGTACCGACCTGCCAATCATAGGCCTTGTTGTGCATTTTAAAGGTTGTTGACTTTGCTTGTACTCCAGGTGAGGTCAACACTCTGGTGAACGACGGGAACGAAAGCATGCATCTCATAGAAACCATCGTCGTTCACAGTCACTACCGAGCGGAAACTTACCACAACGACATCGCTCTCATCAAACTCATACAGCCAATACAGTTCAGCAGGTTCATCCTCCCAGCATGCATCCCTGAGAAATCCTTTGCAGAAAAGGTGACATTTTACACCTTTCACAGATTTAAGGCTCCAATTTAAATTATAGTCGACATGCATTTAACCTTTTAAACATAATTGTGGTAAATATACTCTCTAAATCATGTGAACAGTTCTTCAACTTTTTGTTGCCTGCATTAATTTATTTCTAAAAAGTAAATATAATAGTCGTATTTGTATATGTATAATCAATGATAGCCTGTTAAATACTAAAGGTCCAGGTAAAGTCGCTGATGGATGCGCTGTTCTCATGTGTTTGTGCAGGTTGTTTGTGGAGCCTGTGTTATTTGAAAAGTGAATATGGCTCATGCTGTTGTAAAGGGGTGGAAATCACAGAATACTTCATGATACCATATGTAATATATGGTTCATGAAGACAATGTTACCGCGATGCAGCAATTGCTAAGAATGTCGAAGCATTGCAAGAAAATCCCATGATACATTGCAATATTTGCTTCAATGATGAAAGATGCAACACTGTCAAGTGCAGAACTTCTCAGTTAATTTACTGCGATTTCGTGTTTCACAGAATTTAACACAGACTGAGATGAGACTAGTACTTAAAATGTGTAAAGTCAAAGTTCAGTACCTTTGAATTGCTTTATTTTTTTTTACCACAATGACTGTAATGGGTCCACGACAACCAGACCCCTCAATGATTTCTAACTATCTTCAACCAATAACATGACAATTTCTAGCAATTTTCAAATTAAATATAAAAACGCAATTCAAAAGATAAAATATTGTAATGCATAATTACATTATGATTATCAATAGAGGAAAATAAAGGATTTGTATTTTGAACAAATTAAATAGCTATTTTGTAATCATTCATAATCTCCTTCAAAATGTTTCTTTTTCAGGCCCAGGGTAAAGCTCACTCTGCACTGAAACCTGGTCCATGTCCCAATGTTGAGAACCTATTCTACAGTTTTAATCATTGTTCCTTAAGTGAATATTTCTCACTCTGTTTGAAGGTCCTGATGAAGCAACCATACGGCATGATCAGCGGTTTGGATTCTCTCAGCACGCGAACCTCAACCACGCTGCAGCGTCTCAGCCTTCCTTTCATGGACCGAATGACCTGCGTGGAATCCAGTAACCTGCGCATTACCACACGCATGTTCTGCGCCGGCTACGAACATTTTGCTAAGGGAACCTGCCAAGGCGACAGCGGTGGCCCGCACGTCACACGGTACCGCGATACGTACTTCATCACTGGCATTGTGAGCTGGGGTGACCGCTGCGTTCCCAACGTGAAATACAGCGTGTTCACGCAAGTGTCCAAATATATACTGTGGATACGCGCAGCCATCAAAGTTTTGATGCCCGAAGAAATGGCTTCAGGCGGCGACGCTCAAGTCCAATCAGGAGGCTGACACTTTAAAAACCTGATGATCGAGAGCACAAACATCATTTGTTTCAGCAATAGTACATGTGATGTGTGTGTTAAAATGCAAGAGAAACTTAGATAAATGGTGGAAAATCGCCAAACCTGGCTTTGCAGCTTCTACAGCGGTTACGTTTTCTTTCTTCACTCTGGGTTTTATACTTTTCTCTCTGACAGTCACATCTTACTTCCCTGTTCAGCTAAACACTTGAAAAAGGATGTTTTTCAAACAAGGGAGTAGAAAGTACAGATATTTATGTAAAGAAGTAAATGTAAAAAGTCTTCATCAAAAGAAATATTCAAATACAGTACAGATATCTAAATAAAACCTGACTAATTACAATAACCTAATATTTGTACTGTGTTGTTTTCATTTAAGCTGTTTTCTATTAAACCTTTCAACTTGTCTCTATCAGCTGGAGTTCCTCAGGGCTCTGCTCTCGGCCCTTAGGCTTTCTAATCCACATGTTAGTTTTTCTGACGCATCCGTCCAATTTTGCGCTTTGTTCTTGTTTAATTGCATGATCTTCTGTTGTTCATTTGCATTTTTACTTGTTAACCTTAATGCAACTTATTGCTGTTTTGATTGGTTCCTAAATCTTTGTCTTTGTTTACCAAAAAATTAACTCTCGGGGCCTATACTCGGAAGCTAGATAATTATATTCTGGGTTTATTTCGGTGAGTGGGCTTCACCTAACCAAACATTCTCCATCAGGCAGAAGCTGTACTACGAATCTCGATTACAACTCACAAATTTAGGCGAGTTGATTTTAGCCTTTCCACATGCGCTTTTTTTATGACAGAGGTGGAGATTGCAGCATCGGACAAACCACAATCACGGATAAACTGTAGAGTAACTTACGTCACAATTGAGTAATAATTATTTACAAATATGAAGAATTAAAATCCATAATTCAGACCAACAACACTGTTGCTGCAGTAAAAGCAGGAAGTGATGAATGCAGGTATTGATGAGTGTTAATGCTTAAATTAGTGAGATTACAATAAACAGACACTCTGACCAGTTTCACTTTTACTTTTACCTTGTCTGCGACTCTGATGCTGTGTTCATACAGATCAGCCTACATCATAAGGTGGACAAAATTTATATTTTATATTATCTTTCAGGACTGAGGCTCTCTGCATCACCACAGAATACATGATTGAATTAATTAATTAATTTATCAATCTGAAAGCGCCCGACGCACGCAGGTTTTATCAGCCAATTAATGTAGCTCAGTCCATCAGATAAAAATCTGTTTCCACTTGCTTTGCCTTGTAACCGCTGTGCCAAACACTGCAATGGAGACTTCTCCTGAAACACCAGCCATTGTACTTTTGACAAGATGCGTCACTTAAGTCAAGCAGCCAATGTTGACAAAACAGCCCGTGGACCACTCTGTTTGTGAAAAGATCTCTGATTGGCTGAAAAGTAGCATCACACTCCTGCATTTCTAAAGCTCAAATACAGAGCCAAGAGAAGGAGTAGAGGTCCTTTGTCCTCTGAGAAAACTTTGAATTACAATATGCTCAAAGGTTAGCATGGATTTTTGATCAAATGCAGCAAAAAAAAACTGCTGTCACCAGCATCAAAGATGCTCGGGACAGGCGTCTAAGCAAGTTGGGAAGAGGTCGCGTCAAGGGGAGGGTCTTCTCTATTGCTGGTGGTGTTCATAGAATGGATGATATTGTTGCGATGAGTTACGTTCATAATTCACCCTGTGACTGTGAAGTGATGGGGAACATTAATATGTTGAGAAGGCAGTGTTTCCGGTTGGATGTATTTTGGTGTGACTCAGTGTGTGCACTGTGATGTCAGAGGGCTATAGAAAAGTGTGGTTGAATGGAGAATAAAGTTTGAAGTTCCTTGGTGAACACGCCCCCTACAACCCCCGTTTATCGGCTCTACATTATCAAGAGAGTGACTTGGCTTTATTTGCACCTCGGTGCCGTTTCTGAATTCACCAGAGCTGCGCTCGGACGAGAGTCGCTTTCAGCGCTACTTCCGTCTCTCCCGTGCCCAGTTTGACGACCTGCTGGCCCGCATCGGTGCTTGCATCTCCTACCAGGACACCAAATACAAACACTCTATTCCAGCAGAAGAGTGGCTGTCTCCGCATCCAGTTAGTGTTTTTTGTTCATTATTCCGAAGATGTCACGGTTGGGGAAAGTTCCTGATTGGTCGACATGCTGTGATCTGCCCCAAAAGTTCAACAATCCAACTCCAGCGTCAGCCGCATTGGAGGCGCCGGACGCACGTCAAAAGCTTGAAATCTCTAACCTTCAAAACAAGCCGCACAGGAGGCGCGGGACCTCTGACGCTGCCTAGAAGCGCATCTACCATATATTGTCTATGTAAACCTGATGCTGTTGACGCTTTGGATGCATTTGGTGTGAACATGCCATTATACTGCAGCTATAAAGGAGAAGGCCTGGTAAACCCACAGAGAATGGGAAAGTAATGGTAAAGTAAAGGTGGTGATATGCACCTTTCAAGTTGGTTGCAACACGCCAATAACCAAGAAAAAAGGAGAAGAGCCCACAGATATGGTCTGTGTGTGTGAGAAGTTTAATGTCCTCCATTCATTATGAGCTCAGTTGATTTCCATTTCCTCCCTGGGCTGCAACCATTAAAGCAGCGGCTGAAGAGGTGATGGAGGCGGGGTGCCCAGAGGTGAGCCTCCACCTTGAGTGATGAATTAAACACAATTATCAGGACTCCCCCCTCCTCTTCCTCGCTGTGGATGGAGGATGTTTACAGACCGTTATGACAGCACAAACATCTCACCCTGAGCCACATCACACCGTGGGACTGACATCATCGCAGCAGAGCCACATAAAGCTGTTTCATGTGCTTCAGATAACAGACAGTGGAAAACACCAGAGTTCATGGAGGTTCCATAATGAGTCTTTTAGATTATCTGAACATGTTGGTTTATCTTTTAGGACATTTCATGGTCTTACTTAATGATACAAATTAGACCTTGTTTGAGCTGAATAAAAACACACCTGCTACATCGAGGTCTAAGTTGGCTTAATACATTTCCTGTCCAGTGGTGGACTGGGACAAAAAATCAGCCCTGGCATTTTGTGTCCAGACCAGCCCACTACATTATCAAAGGACACCACATAGAAGCTGTTATTAAGTCACATATGGATCTTTATGTCCTAAATTTAATTAATATTCCCCCAGAAAACCTGAAAAGGGGAAACCTTTTAACCCCTTATTACCTATATTCTTTGGCCATTTTGCAACTTCCTTTGTCCCATTTTCAAAAAGTCCATCAGTATCAAAGTGCATGGTATAAAGTATTAGAAAAGAGACAGTATTTCATTTTCCATATTAGTGATGATTCTCTGTGTGTTTGTTCGGATGTGGACTCGCAACAAACTCGGGCGCAGAACAGAAAACCGGACTCTGGTCCGGATGCAAACAATGTTTAGATCGATTTGTTTGCATTCTGAACACATTGCATTCTGATTCATAACAAACATAGGAATGGAACCAAAGGTGACAGAATGTTTTGCACTATGGGTAGGAAAAGAAACGCCCACAGTGTGGGACAAGAACACAAGATTGCAGAGAGTTAGAAAATGATTTGTGGACAGGAATAACAAGGAGGTGCAAAAAATATGGATTGATACCAAGTGCATAAGGT
The DNA here is from genome assembly GCF_900634775.1 of Gouania willdenowi. Taxonomy (NCBI): domain Eukaryota; kingdom Metazoa; phylum Chordata; class Actinopteri; order Blenniiformes; family Gobiesocidae; genus Gouania; species Gouania willdenowi. The sequence goes on from NC_041046.1 coordinate 39,176,799, forward strand.
TTCAAAGTGCAATGTGAGCGCAAACGAGCCAAATCAAGGTGTTACAATTTTCAGCCTTTCTCATTCAGTCCGTGTTCTCCGTGACAAAGAACAGATGATATAGGCCAGTGGTTCCCAAACTTCATGTACCCCCTACGAGTGCACACTTACAAAACATAATAATGTAATGTCATATACTGTACATTATATCCCTATCGTGAAATTTGTCCTTGAGTTTTACCTATCCTGTTGAAGAATAGTACACAATAAAAACATATGAATCTGTATGCACACTGGAAAACATCTTATTCAGAATTAACTTGATCAATGTATTTAATTAATTAGCTTATTGGCATTTTCTGTGAGAAACACTGAATTTTATTTTGGAAAAAGTCATCTGTTGTTGATTGAACATATACCAGTAATACATCACATTCATCGTCCTGAAACTGTGAAACACAAATCGCTACAATTTTAATGAGAGGGGTGAGGTTGAGAGGATGTTTAGCTGAATTTGAGTCTGAGTTGTATATTGTTCTCCTAGCAAAGTCTTTTCTAATATTTTGTTTTCATGTTTGTCAAAGCTGAAGATCCACTTTCACACAAGTACGTGGTGGTAAAGAGCATCAAGCTTGTTTGGCTAGTGCAAAGCTTTGTAGAGAGTGAGATTGTTTTTTAGTCTTACAGAGGTCAATGTGTAATTTGTGCCAAAGCATGGAGGCTCCTGACTATTGCTCTATTTCTAGTTTCCATTGTTGTCAGGCTGTTTTTAGTTCTGTTCATGTTAGGGTACGCAAATGGGTAACCTAGGATATAGGTTGAGAACCTAGGATATAGACAATAATGTCAACACACTGATTTGGCTGGGTTTACGTTCACAATGCACTTTATGAATTACTCCAAACTAACAGGAAAACCCCGTCAAGTACAGAATTCTTTTGTTTTTGATGCTGTAACTAAGATTGTACAGTGTGGATATGATTTTCACCAGCATGTGTAAGACGAGCTGAGTTCCAATGCAACCTCTCCAAGACCCTCGTTTTAATCTGAAGGAGAGCTTCTTTTATCCGCTTCAGACTCCAGGGTTAGACGATGTAGACTTTCTACTGAAACGAATCATACTAGAGCATTTAAACCGTGCTATGATTCACTGGTGTGATCATACTTTAATGTCCAGGGTCACCAACCTTTCTGAAATTGTGAACCACTTCATAGACACTGAATACTCCGAAGGGCCACCTGTTTGAAAATCACTTTTTAAATACTAAATGTTCACGTTTTCATTTTATTTAGAGGCTATTATAATAAAGCAAGTCTAGCAGTAACTTAAAAAGGTAGGAAATATTTAGGTTTCAACATAAAACACTTTATTTCTCCTAATTTATGCAATTGTTTCATTTTCAATGTATTTCATAGAAAATTATCATCTTTCCTATTTTACTAGCTGCTAACAAACACCTTTTAACTAATGTAAAATATGTGACTTGTTTGTACAATTTAAAGCTCTCTAGATACACTGTTTAAGTTTTTGGTTGAAATTGTCTTTATGTGCTGACAGAAATTAAAATCCTATGTGCTCTGAAAAAGGAACAAAGAAAATCGATCAACTGTAGCAACTGTAAACCTGTAATAATTTCGACCAATAAGAAAAAAAAGTTTTTTTTTAAACAATCACGTCTACCTGTCTACCTGTTCTTTCTCGATCCCTCGCATGCACGAGCTCACACTGAAAGCGCGTCACCGCTGTTTTTGGTCATGTTTTTTAACATATATAATGGTAAAGTTCACTGTTTACTTACAGCTGAATGAGACATGAGACGACTACGTTTCTACACAATACAAGCGAGTGTAGCAGCTGTACACATGCATGTGAGTGAGACGGAGCACCGAGGGGAGGGACGAGGGGGGTAAAGGCGGAGCCGTCGGGGAGGCTACATTCAAAATCATGCTAGCTTTTGAAAATCGCCAACCCTACCTTTAACATTTATGTAATATTTAACAGAAATCCATTTTGCAGTTATTGCATTTTTCTTATTTTATTTAATTTTTTTAAACCAACCATATTCTATCACATTCCAAAAACCAAATCTGCAGCATCTTTAAAATCCTATCTGCAATCGCTGAACACATTTGATAAAAGATGGCAATATTTAATTAACTACTAGGCTCTGACTCCTTATCTTTGTGAGCTTGGATCCGAGAAAGTAAATCAGATTTCAGATGGAACTCATTGGTGACGAGAGCTCCTGAGGGGACCTCACATGGTCCATGCAGGCTACAGTCACCATGTTGGTGACCCCTGCTTTACATCTTTATGTTGTTAAAATATCAAGTAACAAAAAGATGCCGCTGCTTGGAAACTGATGAATGCAAACCGACAGTGTTGCGATGTTTCCTGAGGTAAGTTTTTCTGTAGATAAAATCAGTAATAATTAAAAAATAAAGTCTATTCATTTTAAAGCACATGACAGTTTTTCTCAGTCGCTTTGGTGCTTTTCTCACATCACTAATAACCTTTACACAGCAGTTAGTGCATTTCTCATAACAATTAGCGCAAACTGCAAAACCTAGTGAATAACCTGCAAAAGGACGTCAGTTGCTCAAAAGCAAGTATTCATGTCAATAAAACTGCTAGTGTCATCAAAATGAAAAGTCTTGACGCCATCGTTTATGAACAAGGTTGTCAAATGTCTTTGTCTTGTTTTTATTATGACAGTTTATTCTCTTATTGTAAAAAAAAAAAAAAAAAGTCAACTCAGTGACACTACCTGAAAATGCTCAACACAGCACTATGCACTACTTATACAGCCATTTGAAAACTACAGTAAAGTTACACATTGCTATAGTTAGGGGAGTAAGTGAGTGCAAGACATTGAATACGTACATTTCACATTTTTACTGTATATGCTCATTGCAATTCTACAGCATTGTGCATAAGAAAAATACACTATAGTCACTTATTTCGAACAAACATAAGAAACACCCTTTTGGTAGAAGTGTGCATAAATGTGAACAATATACTGCAACAGTACATAATGTAACTGACTTCCTGTCTGTCTGGCTACATATTTTCATCTACATCACAATGGATATCATCCCTTGTTCAATTTAGGAGATATTTCCAGGAAAAAATATATAAAGGTATAAAAATTGCTTGACAGAATTTTATAATAACTAGTTCAACAAATTTGTATGTAATGACTCAAGCAATGAAATGAAGACTATTATTTTTAATGGGAACGACTATTCAGCATCCATAAGTATAGTTCATTTTGACTGACATGACATAAGCAAATGATAATGTCATAAAACAGCAGAGAATTGTATGAAAGCAACGATACATGTCCTAACGTATTTGCAAGTTGTTCAGAGGAAGGAGAAATTGCTACTATGATGTGCACAAATGACTAAATGTTGTGGAGGTTGAACTAATAGTTATGAGCATTTTTATTCTGATCTGAGAAAAGCACCAAAGTGACTGAGAAAAACTGTAAAAACAAAACGGGTGTGGCCAAAGTGCTGCACAAAGAGAAACACACTGAGAGACATCACAGGATAAGAAATGAAGACTGACACAATCATCGGAAGTAAACAGCACACCTGAAATCAGACCTGGACCTGCTGGACCTCACAGAGGACAGTGTGATGAAGAGCCGACGGTTCTCAGCACGCTAAAGAGTTCATTAGGCGGCGCCATCAATCCTCGGTCTTTGTGAAGCATTACATTCATCAGGAAAATTAAAAAAGTGTCATGTCTGCGGTGATTTGTACTCCTCCATCAAAAACACACACCGTTGAGCCGCTTTCATTTGCATATTCTCAGGATGTGATAACTCATCGGACCCACGCAGCCTGCAAACACTGATGTTCTTTACCTTCACCACCTCCCAGCTGAGCTTCCTCACTTCATGATCCACATAAACACACAGCCCAACATCCTGATAACAGAGACGGAAAAGATGGAAATCCAAACTCACACCTGGAGGCGTGAAGTTTTCAATATCTTGGTTTGTCACACATACTGTACATAATTAAAATCATTTGGAAACAAGTTATTTTTCAGCTGCTGAACAAACTGAGGAAGTGTCCAGAACAAAGGATGTTTAAGCACATTTAGAGACGTGATAGAAGGCACACTAAGGTCTTTTACCCTCCCACCAAACCCTGACAGGAAGCTCCAGATCTGTAGCTGTGTTTCCATTACCCCTGGAAATGGGCAAAATCTAAAGAGCGCAATTAAAACTGATAATGGATAGACTTGAACTGATAATGGATACGCTTTTATGACGAGGTTTTTCAGACGTTTCGATATGGAAATGTGTCGCAAAAGCGCAATGGAAACACTTTTTCCACAAAAACACGTCACAGAACAAACATAACGTGGATGGCTGTTCATCATATTTTATTTATTTATTTATTTATTTATTTATTTATTTATTTATTTATTTATTTATTCAGTTTATTTCCGACATGGTTGCATTCACAGTTTATTCATAGGAATGGGATCCACATAAGGTTCCTGCTGCTTGACAGAAGGTTTTCCTTGCCGCCATGATGAATTCATGTTGGGTGTGGGATACATATGTATGTGTATATACATATATATGCATATGTGTGTATCCATAAAATGAAGAGTCTGTCCTTAAGACTGCTCTACTGTAAAGTGTCTTGAGATACCATTGGTTATGATTGATTGATTGATTGATTGATTGACAGAACGTGATGTACCTGGTCACATGACCACTTCTCTCAGAAAACATGGCGTGGTACGTGTGGACAGAAGAGGAGACCGAGACATTTCTTTGCATTATACTTAAACATTATTACTGCTACATTACACGTGAAACAAATGAATGCAGAGTTTTATAGGAGATTTGGAGCATCCGTCTACCTGCAGCAAAGTTTCACGAGATGAGATTTCTTGGGAGTTACGAGGCTCCAAAACAACCTTCAATGGAAACATGTGTAAAGCAAAATTATACTTTGTCAACATTTAGAAATATCACTTTTATTTTGCAAAAATCTGTAATGGAAACCCAGCCAGGGCCTTAGAAATACATTTCTACAATGTGTATTATAAATAAATCCCAGTGGAGCAGTGGGCGGAGCTCTGGTCACCCTGGGCGGGTGGATGAGGGTTATTAAGGTGCTGATGGATGTTTCAGGGCGGAGGTTCAGAGATGGAGGTCACAGCTGACTGAGTCCATTTACATGACGGCTTTGTTAGGAAGTACCTGACAGATGGTGAGGTGGAGAGCGCAGGCAGGCAGGTGGGGGTCGGACGTGAGGAAGACCTGCAGCTTCTCTGACGATGACTGAGACAAACTCAGCCCATCACTGAGATCTACTGTTTGAAGCTCTGTGATGTTCCTGCTGGTAGACAAAGGTGGACTATGTACTTCATCTCACCCTTCTCTGAAGTCACCAACCTGGGCGTGATCTTGGACCAAGTCCGCCTTCTTCAATCTTTAAAATATTTCCAGACACTTTCTTTCTCTCCCTGACCACGTTGCCACAACAACTTCAACAAGTTTGTTTCTCCATGCACGTTGGTCTTCCTTTTTCCTTTTGCTTTGCTGTATAACCATTGTGTCTAATGAGGACTTCTCCTGCTGGAATTTCCACGATTGTACTTTACTAAAGAGGACGTGAATGTGCATCAACTACCGCATAGAAAAGTAGACAATCCGGCAGCTGGTGGAGAAAAAGCCAGGGGTTCTTGTAGTTTATTTGCAGATGGGAGGCAGCTGAGGAACCAGGTTGGATTGGGGCTGGACCCAGGAAGAGGTGGGCAGTCCAAAAGATGATTGGCCACACCCCACAGGCACCAACAGGCAGGGGAAGAGAAACAGAGAAACAGAGAAGGTGCCAGGGCCATAACAAAAGGAGGTTATAAAGGAAGCAAAAAGCCTCCTTTCCTTTGCTTTTAGAGAATTGGAACGCTCCTTATCATGTCACTTAAACACCTCCAGGGGTTAAGGAAAAGTGGATTGGAAACAAGATAGGAGGGACTATTTGGACACAGCCTTGTCTACGAAGCAGCACATATTGATGACATCATGTGTATTTTCAGTTTCTTCAAAATACAATGTCATGTTGTAGGCCATTGAGTCTAATCTAACAATTTTTATTTTAAGCCTGAGGCCTTGTCATTTGATGGTGTTTCATTTGATGGAGGTTTGCTGAGACATGAGACCGTTTGGTCTGATAAATGACGGATACCTCACACTGAGACCTAAGGATGTCCTATAAAATGTGCACTGTACTAGGGTCAAATGAGTGGGACACTCCTGCTGTAGAGGGTTCCATGTGTTTGTGTGATGTCTATAAAATCAGCCGCAGGAACAGCAGCTGAAAATCTGCATGTTCCATTTTAATGATGCTCTTCCTCCACCTTAAGTAAAGTCTTCCACAGTGGAAATAAGGAGGAGATGAGATTAAAAGGCTTTGAAATGTGATCTGCGTATATATTTAATTTGTCTGCAGGCGTTGAGCAAGTGCAGGAATTAATTGCCGCGTCTGATCAGCGCCTTGTTCGCTATGTGAGCAAGTCTGGAGATGAGGAGAGAAAAGTTGCTGCACTACTTTACCTGAAAGTTTGTGCCACTCGTGTGTCAGACTCAGGTGCGAGAGTCAGCGGGAAGCGTCAACAGCCCCGCGGCCTGCCGCTCGGCATCCATAATGTAAACACGTTTCTGTGAGCAATGAAAGCAGCAGCAGCCTCAAAATCAAACTCACAAATGTGCTCAACAACAGCTCCCACAAAGGTGACACGTGTTTGCCTCATCTTTGTGTGTTAACGCAGAGAAACGCACACTTTACAAAGCACTTCCTGCAGCCTTTTCAGCCGCTTCCTGCTCCGCCGCAACGGAAAGAGATGAAATATTTATGATAATTGTTGCAAAACTTCCCACAAAAGATGACAGGCGGCTGTGATGAGGAGCTGTCAGTGAATCAAAGGCTCGTGCATGGCACCTGCACAGGGTCGGCGGTCTTCTTTAACGGGTTTCTAATGATGCGCTGCATCAGGAGCACGTCAGGGCCCATTAGGGGACCCGGGCGTCACGCAGCCCTGCAGACAAACTCTGACTCTTCAATCTCTGTCAGAGACGCTGCACATCAAAGTCCGGATGCTCATGATAAACTTTGCATGTTCCCTGAGAAGAACGGGAGCACAACGACGGCTCATAAATAAAACTTTTAATGCTGCAGCAGCTTCATTTGCATGAAGTCAAAGGTGCCAAATGTGAGCAGAGCAGAGGTAGGGGTTTGTGGATGAGACCCATCAGGTACCAGACCTGGAGACTTCCTGTTCCTCTAGATAGATAGATAGATAGATAGATACTGTAGATAGATAGATACTGTAGATAGATAGATAGATAGATAGATAGATAGATAGATAGATAGATAGATAGATAGATACTGTAGATAGATAGATACTGTAGATAGATAGATAGATAGATAGATACTGTAGATAGATAGATAGATAGATAGATAGATAGATAGATAGATAGATAGATAGATAGATAGATAGATAGATAGATAGATAGATAGATAGATGGCCAATGTGAGCATAAGCACAGGAAAGAACAAAGGGTTTTGGTTTAGTTATTTTGTGAGTTTCTCTATTCTTCATGTGTGTTTAGAGTTTTTTCTGTCATTTCCTGGATTTTTATTTATTTAATTTCATTTTCAATTTCTGCGTTTTTGGAGTCATTCTCTGTTTTTTTTTTTTTGTTTGTTGTTGTTTTGGGGGGTTTCTGTCATTTTGTGTAATTTGTTAGCATTTTGTGTGTCTAAATGTGCTGTTGTATTGTGTGTCTATGTTATATTATGTGTGTTTTAAGAGCATTTGTGTGTATTTATTTACAGTAAGACCAAATCAGACAGACAGACATGGGCGTCTGGGGCCCTTGGTGTATTTTTGTACGGCCCCCAAAGCAACTGCACAAAATGAATCCAAAAACAAACAAAATGATAGAAAAATTAGTGAAAGGACAAAAATATACAAAATAACTCCAAAAACACACAAAAAACACTATACCAACACGATGGGAAAATATACAAAACAACAACAAAAACCATTGTTGTTTCCTGTTTCATGGAATCAGGCTGAAATCATTCTTCTAAATGCTGGCTGAGATAAATAGATAGATAGATAGATAGATAGATAGATAGATAGATAGATAGATAGATAGATGTGTTCAGGTGCTCTGAAGATGCTGATGGAGGCTGTAATTATGAGGTTGGTTCGGGATGGCGGCTGATGCTGACATTTGGTTCATGTTGAAGTGGTCGTCGTGGTGATTTGGGCGTCCGTGGAGCGCAGAGGGGGCTGATGGGATTACGGGAGCGTGACAATGGAGGGCTAGCTGCGCCTTAAACAAATAACAGGCGGCGAGTCGACACTGGGCCAGGAGAGCCACGCTGACTTCATTAACCATCATCCATGAGTGTGTTCATCATCTCCCCTGAAGGCCTCACCATATGACCCACTAACGCATTGACAGACAATCATCTCCTCAACTGAAGGTAGAAACAGGTTTTGAACAGCTTGTGTTGCTTTCAGGAACCAGGAAATATCCAACTTTAAAATCAACTCTGAAGATCCAAATTTTCCTAAAAACATGCAAGTTCATGAGAGAAAAACTAACTGTTTTCCACCATTTATTCACAGTTCCAACAATATGTCGCCTACATAATGTATTTGTTGTATGGTGACGGCGCCAAAGCAATTTGTTTCTGCACCGAGTCTAATCAACTGTGGTCAAGTGAAGGATTTGTGAGCGCAAAAGCAGAAGTTGCACATTTTAAAAAATAAAATTACCGGAATAAACAAATGTAATACATTTCTTTTTTTTTATTTTCGTTTTTTTTGCGGCCCAGTACCCAAAGGTCCAAGGCCCTCTATTAGTCTGCAGCCCAGTGGTTGGGCACCACTAATCTATGGCTGTCAAAGGAAGGTGCATGCCCTGCAGACATCCATATTTTAACCGATTTTCATCACTTTTTCTTGACATATTTTTTCCTCCTATTAATGAATTTTTGCTACATTACTTCTATTTCTGCCACTTCTCTGTCAAATTTCAACTTTTTTTTTCACTTTCAAGACATTTTCGGCACTTATAAACCCTTTCCACCAGTTTTCCCACCTAATGTCACATGTTGACCCATTATTCTCACTTTTAACCTCTTTTTCACCATATTTTGATGCAGGCGGCATCAAGGAATGGCGATCTGGCGCACTCTGGGGTGCCTGGTCAGTGTGCCTGGGGCAACTTGCAGCATCCCCTTGGTGCCCTCGGCGACTATGGGCGTGGTGGCTGTCCCTGGGGGCGCTGCTCTTGGTGCTGCTTCCGTTCCGGGTCCTTCTGGCCTGGGGTCTGATCCCTGATGGCTCTGGGCCCGCCGGCAACTGCCCGCTGGCTACCCGTTCGGCGCGGCTCTGGCCATCTGCTGGGCGTGGGCCTTGGCTCCGCTGCTGTGGTCTCGAGCGGGGGGCTCTCTGGGCCCTCCCCTCGGGGGTTGGGTGCTTGGGTGTGGGTGGGGGGGGGATGCTGGCGGGGGCCTTGGGGTTGGGGGTTGGGGTCGGTGGCGGGATGCACTGGGTGCTCGGGTGCTTGGGGCTTCCTCGGATGTGTGTGTGGGGGGCGGTGGCTGCCTCTCAGCCTGGGATCTGCATCTGGAGGGTTGCTCGGCCATGGGGGGGTGGCCTGGGGCTCCCTGGCCCCCACTCTTTCTGCTGGCCTGGCTGCATCTGCGGGCCCGGGGCAGTTCCTGGGTTTGCGGTAGCGGGTTTTCGCACATATCCTGGTATACGATGCACTGGCACGCCTTGGGATGTGGGATAATACTCATACTGGGCTTAACTTTAGACACGTTAATCCCAAATACCTGCTTTAGGTACTATCACTCACTCATTCCCCCTGTTCACAGCCACCATCATTATAGCTAAGCTTCACACTTATCACTATACTGGCTTGATTACACAACATAATAAGCACAATATACTCAACAATTTCCATCTCACCCTCACTGTAAAACAATCTATTCTCCCCACCCTTTCTATTTCCTACCTTGAGTCTCTCCTCCCTGCTCCCTTTCCTCTCCCCCTCCCTCTCCACTTAGGTGTAACACTGCTCTCCCTTTTTATATCCTCCCTCTAATAAAATATTTCTTACCCATCCTTAGGGAGGGCTGGTGATGGTCACAATTAAGCAATAAAATAAATCAATTTATTTTATTGCAATAACAAAACATGCATTGCTGTCTCATAATGATTGCACTTCTTGTAGTGTTGACCTTTGACAGCATGTGCAGACAAGATTAAAAAAAAAAAAAAAAAATGGAGGTTCCCGACGTATCATTGTAACGCGTCAAGTTTGTCACACTGATATCTGCCTTCTGTCGGGGCCCCTACTAGCAACTAGCTAGTGACTACTCAGGAAGGGCCCTGCGCAGGGGATTTTTGATGCTCTGTCGCTGCAGCGTCTCAAAGCAGTTTCGTTATTTTGTCATTGAAATTGACTGTCAGCCGTCCCTTCAGCTCGGGGCCCTAGGCAGTCGCCTGTGTTGCCTACCCGGTTGCAACGCCTCTGCTCGTCAATATCCAAATATCACACAAACAGAACCAGATTTAAACAGAAAAACACTGCTTGTTTAGTTTTTGGTTCTATTTGTACGCAGCGCCCCTATTTGGCCAGTTTAGGTCACGTGATTGGTCAGTCATTGTTGGCCAGTTTAGGTCGTGTGACTAAGACTAAACCTTATCCTAACCCTAACCCTAACCCTGAGACGCTACGTATACGTGTAGTTCGCTAACCATACCAATAGCACCAGGGGTTGTACATACGGCAACCGTACAAATAGACACTTTCACAAACAAGGCTTGTCATCTGCAGAAATTGCAGCAAAAATATCACACCAAAGTGAAAGTTTTTCAGCGAGACATGTGAGGAGATTTATATATTTTATTTTGTTCTTGTCCTCTGGTATTTTTGTTTTTTGGTTTTAGAAAGAAAAATTGAAAATGAACTGATTTAGATGACCTACAGTTCTGTTGTTTTTCTGTTGATTCTGTTTTTAACATGCAGTGCCGTAGATGAGCAGCTGGGGGCAGTGTTGGATTGGCTTTACGTCACATTCAGAATCAGAAATAGAAATAGAAACACTAAACAAAGAAAAAAGCACATAAATAAGTAAAATTCTGTTAATTAAATAAGGATTAAATACAAGTGCACACCTTAGAAACATTTTTTATTAGATAAATAATAATAATAATAATAATAATAATATAGAAATGTACAAATATAATATAGATACATACAACAATCAAAGAGCCATGAGTGTAGCTTTATGTCTTTTAGCCAAACAGAAAAACTGTGGCCATACATCACAACCATCACTGACACGTTCTCTATAGGTTTGGAATTCATGATGATAAAATAGGAAAATTGTGTTGTTTTTTTTATGAGTGTGTTTATTGTGAGAGTAATATTGATGGTCTTATTAATAGGTAAGATTAAAAACAAATAATCTTTAGCACCAAAAGTAAGGAAATGTGTTCATGTATTAGATTTTTTGTAACAATGATTCTTAGAAATAAATCTTAAATCATTAGAAAGTCTGTTTATTTCCTTTTTAAATGATGCCACATTTTAAAGGTGATGAGCAGCAGCGCTGAGTATGTGGGTGACAGTGACACCCATAAAAACTGCCACATCTTCTTACCTCTACTTTTTGCACTTGTGTTGAGGTTTTATATAAAATCCTCTGTGATTTTGGCAACATTCAAAGTTTAATGTCTAATGCTACAGAGAAATTCCCCTTTTTCTGACATGACTTTAGCGTTATATTAATTATCTAGTAAGAATCATACCACTCTTTCATAAAGACTGCCTTTTTCATCTACTTTAATTTACTGTAAGATAAGTAGGATTTTATGAAATTGTTACATTTTAAAAAGAAAAGAAATGAAACTACTGTACATAATGTTGTAGACATACACATGTACAATCATACAAAGCATTCCTAGGTGAATGAAATATGTTGAATGAAACATAATGAGGCAAAAAATGTCTTGAACCACAGAGTCTGTTTTATGTCAGGTATAATCTGATAATAAGTCTGCATATCTTAAGATATGGGTTTTAGATGATTTAAAGTTGATCAAGTCTGATCTGTCACCATGTTTGGCTGTTTGAGGAAAGTTTTCAAAAAAAACATGAATAGAAATAATAATAATCCATCATTTTTTCATAGGGCTATTTTTAGCACTAAAAGACACTTTAGGAAGTTTTTCCAAAAGTTTAAAAAGGACAAATCCAAAGATGTGGAGCGGAGCTGCATCCCACAGCAGATACCACAGCAGGAGGATGATGAGCACCACGAGGGAGACACTGAAGACAAAGAAATATTCAGTCAGGACATCTTGTTTCCAAACTTGTCATTCATATCTTCAGATTCATCAGGGTTTGGTTGTAGTAGGACCATCATAAATCCAAAGAGTTGGACCTGGGAAACTATACCGTCTTTTCCTTCATCCTCCACTGGTTCAAACCCTAATTTATCTTCAACAACCTCGAATGACTCTTTGCTTGAAGTGCTGGAATATTCTTGTCATCACCCTGATGCCATAAAAACAACATTCCACCACAATTCAGCTGTCAAGCAGGTACAAAGAAGAGAAACTGCTCGGTGAAGGTGGATTTTCAAAGGTTTACGCTGGAGAATGTCGGTCCACTTCTACACCTGTGGCCATTAAACATATCTCCAAGGAGGACGTGGAGTATGTGAAAGTGAACTGTCAGGGTAATGTGTACAATGAGATCTTGGAGGTGTTCCTCTTGGATCAGGCGGCCGGTCGTCTCTGTGACGGCAGCTTTAAAAACCCCGCCGTGATTGGCCTAATGGACGTCTTTCACCTGGAGACGGAGGTGATTATCGTCATGGAACGACTGCCGGACACAGTGGATGGGATAGATTACTTATATGAAGTAAATCATATACCAGAGGACAAGATCAAGGTCATCTTCACACAGATCATCAACGCCGCATTGCTAATGCACAAAAATGGCGTCTTCCACCGGGACCTGAAGCTGGAAAACATCCTGGTTAATAGGAACAAAGGAAATCCTGAGATCAGAGTCATCGACTTCGGCTGTGGGGACTTCGTACAAAACGAGCCCTTCCTGGACTTCTGTGGAACTGTAGAATTTGCACCACCAGAACATATTCGTGGGGAAACTTACAAGGCCGAGGCAATGACGGTATGGCAAATCGGAGCCATGCTACATATGACCTGTACCAGGGTCTGTTTCGAAACATTGGTTTACATAAAAAAAGACAAAGAGGTGCTGAAGAATGTATCCAAGGAGTGCAATGACTTCTTGAGCCAGTGTCTGGCCTTGGACCCAAATCAACGTCCAACCTTAGAGGATCTACTTCTACATCCCTGGCTGGAGTGAACTGGTCCCCACGAACCTGAAAGTTGTTTACAACGTGGCAGACACCGAGGGTGCTCCGTCATGTAAATCATAACACCACCAAGGAGGTGGAGTTATGATTTATGCAAAAGACACCTTTAAATGTCATGAAATAAAAGTCACAAATGACAATAAATTGGACTTTCTTTGCTTAAATGTAACCATGTCACTGCAAATGTCTTTTATTTTAGTTATTATTTACATTAATTGTTGATTTTTATGAGAAACTAGAATTGTTACTAAAACAATTAAATCATAGCAAAGAGGTAATAATAATGGGTGACTTAAACATAAATTGGGATGTTAACCAAGGAAGGAGAAGTTTGAAAAAGGTTATGGATGAAATGAACATGACTCAGGTAATTAATGACCCAACAAGAATTACAAAGTCACTCAAACTGACTTAGCTTTTACTAATAGGCCAGAAAGGATCATGAAGTCATTTAATATGCTCACTGGATTGTCGGATCACAATTTTATAATGGTGTCTAAAAATGAAATGACCACTGGCTGCTACTGAATTTTTTAAAATACCAAAACATGAACCAAAGCACTGAAGTCCACTGCCCCTGGTTTCCCTCCCCAGGTCCAGGACCAGGTTTCCTCACACAATAGGACTGTTTAGGATTTATTTCAGCAGTTTTCTGGTTCTGCTCCTGTTCTCATTCAGTCTGTGGATGTTTTAGCTCCTAAAAAGCTGCTATTAAATATGCATTGCGTTGACTTGTATATGAACTGTAAGTATAATAAATAAACAAATGTGCTTCATATACCCATTTATGTTTTAATTTAGGCTGTATTATTATTATTATTATCTTTGTTATTCTTTTATTATTATTATATTATTATTAGCAGTGCTAGCTTAGCATAGCCACATTGCGTAATGAGCCAATTATCATGATGACACAAGCCTATATAGACACAAAAGCACATACATAAGCCTACCTTAAAGAAAATATATGCATCCAACTTGTGTGCCTCACCTCCTGATTGTGCTCTCTCACTGTTTAAAGAGTGTTTGTTAATGCTTTTTAATGGTGCTTCCTATTCAGTTCCAGTCGGTTTAGGTTTATTCATTACTTTTGAATGTCAGGTTTTTTTTTTTTTAAATTCAATTTCAGATTTCATTAAATGGACATTGTTTGTCTGTTTTTAATATTCCAGTTTTCTGCATCTGTATTTAAGTTACTCCTCACTCAGTTGAATTAATTTTATTAACTGATCTGTTCTTTTAATTAATGAAAAGATGGAGTTGGTTCAATTTATTTGCATAAAAATGTTACGAAGTGTGAATGTATCCCTGTACCTCTTTGTAAAAACCTGGATACAATAGTTTTTACGTTTTTTTTTTTTTTTTTGTCGTCCTCTGTGTGAGCAGTGTTTGCTTCCCTTGCTGCAGCACAGATGCAAATAGTACAGCTGGAGGTAAAATCTGCATATTTAATCAGAAAATTAGCAGCGAACAAACAGAGTGGTTAAAGAAAAACAAATGGCAGCAGAAGAAACGCTTGTGAGGAACGCCGTGTGTCCTTTGAAGATGGATGAAAGGCGCTTCATCATCACTGTGTACTTTATCGGTACAGACGTTGGTCCATCCTCAGGAAAAATATGCATTGTGCACAATAAATTATTATAAACATATTTAACTAGCACAGGATTGTGTGCTGCCTCAAAGGTAAGTGCAGGAGTGTATTTGCTTTAAATCAGAAGTGTCCCACAAATCACACAATCAGAACAAAGGCAGAAAATACATGTTTTAACTTCAGGGTGTTTATTTATTGAATATTTGTAAATAAAAGAAAGATTGATGTTTACTGTTGTAAAATAATAATGTTATGGTGGGAAGATATGGTCAAATGCTTTATAATCCTGTTCTGTAGTCAGTAGTATTTTATTTTTAATTAAATTACCTTATTAGAATTTGTACGTTTGTTTAAACATGTGTGACCGAAATAAAATTATTAATCATAATTTTAGGAAAAGTTTTTGTATATCAGCCCCTGAAATTACAAATGTGGACTTATGTCGCCCTCTAGCGGTCATTGGTATTGATTTTGAAGAGAGTTTCAATATCATTCACACATGGGATTATTTTTGACGATTCAAAATGTCAAATGTTTTAATGTATTAGTATTACTGACTTTCTAATTCTAAATTTAAACTTATTCCGTCCCTTCAGTTTTTACGGGCCACAAATTTTCTGGAACTGACCTAGAATTGACCTGCAGGCCATGGGTTTAAAACACGGTGAGTTTCATCTGTGACAGATGTAACAAATCTGTTACAACAAACATACAGACTGTATGTTTAATTTCACATTCATAATGACTGCACTGAGTGTATGAATGGTATGGTTTTCTATGGAGGACGTTTTGCGATAAGGTTCACAGCAGTGAACATTTACTATTTATGTAGAGCAGGTGTTCTCAACCTTGCGGTCAGGACCCCTTTTGGAGTCTTGAGACACTGGGAGGGTGACACCAGGTGCCTTCTAGAAACTAAGAATATTTTTTGAACAATTTGAGCCTTTGTTTGTTTATTTTTACCCTGTTTCTGCAACTACACAACTTTGCATATTTTAACCTAATTTCATTACATTTTCTTTGCCACATTTTTGCTCATTTTAGTGTATTTTTGCTACATTGCTCCCATTTCTGCCACTTCTCCATGAAATCACGACTTTTTTCCACTTTGAAGACATTTCCGGCACTTATAAACTCTTTCCACCACTTTTCCCACCTAATGTTGCATATGTTGACCCATTAATGTCACTTTTAAAATATTTTTTCACCTCACCCCTTTTCATGCTTATTTTTGCAAATGTATTTATTTATTTTATTTGTAATCATTTATTATTTTATTTATTATAATTTATTATTTTATTTACCAGTTTTAACTAATTGTTCCTATTAAATTAAAATTACCTCAACCCCCATTTTTGCCACTTTAAAGCCAAAATTGACACTTCGAACCCATTTCACCATCTTTTCCATCATTTTGGTCACTTTTAACCCATTTTTATTTCTGATTAAAACAAGGAGTTACATCTTGAAGATCACTATATATATTATGGCACAAATAATAATAAACTTCCTGGATAACAGTGAATATTATTCATATAAATAAATAAACGTGGTTGTCACAGAATCATAGAACAATGGACCATTATTTTGCTGACTTTATGGATGGACCCCAAAAATCTCTCCCTTTATTCCCCCTTATAGATGGCCCTGTCTCCACATGACTGTTCTTCAATGTTCATGTCTGTGTATGAAGAGCGCAATCAAAAGTGCTTATATAAGCAGCATAAATAGCACTTCAGACACAAATGAAATACTTTAATAAAATGTAATGTAATTAAAAATGTGTGTACAAAGGCAGGAAAGTATAGCTGATCACCTCTCAGTGATACTCTGCTGCCCTCTGCTGCTCAGTAACACACACAAACACACATTATTATTTAGTTATTTATTTTTCTCTTTTTGTTTCTCAAACGGAAGCTGAAGGCAGAGAGCTGTTGATGATGAGTGGGAAACATGATGATGATGATGGTTTTCAATCGTCTCCTCCGCACAGACTGAGCAGAGCCTTCTGATAGTCTCCTTTAGTGTGTTCCTGAAACACACACACACACACACACACACACACACACACAAATTAAATATGTTTTGATGTCTTGATATTAAATGAATGGAAATCCCTAATTAAACACGTTACAAGCTGTAATAACTGAATTATTTATTTTTATTTTTATTTTATTCTAATTTTACTCTATTTTCTTACATGAAAGAGTTTGTACTCTTTGTAAACCAAAAAAAAAAAAAAAAAAAGCATCGTTTGAGTAAACACAAATAAACAACATAGAGCAAAAGCAGGGAGTGAACTTTTTAAGTACAGTTCACTAGGACAGAACTCCAATCAGAACCAGCTTCAAGATCCTGCTACTATAACAACAAAGGGAGAACATGCAAACCCCTCATTGACTCCATGTTCTTACTCAACCCTGTAATATTTGGGTGTCATGTTTGTGTGCTTTGTGTGTGTAATGTTTGTGTGCTTTGTGAGTTGGTGTCCCATGGTGCACTGTCCACTCACAGCGATGGTCTGATACAGGGACCTCTTGTGCTGCCTCTTGAACTCAGTCCTGATCCTCATTAAGTCCACCTCACAGCGAGAGACCATGATCCTAGTCACCACCTTCTCCTTTGCACTCTTAGTCTGAGAGAGAGAGAGAGATGTTAGAGAACGAGGATGAGTGGAACAGACGGTTGGACTAACGGAAGGAAGGACAGACTCACCTTCATGGCCTCAAAGAGTCTGTTGGCAAAGTATAGCTGTCTGTTCTCAAAGCACTCGACTGAAGAAAGAAAAAACACTGGTTTAATACACACACTGAGGGACAGACACACACACACAAAAACACACTGAGACACATCCACAGACTGAGACACACATACACACACTGAGGGACAGACACACACACATACACACACTGAGGGACAGACACACACACAAACACACACTGAGACACAGATATACATGTACAGTCACTGTCCTGTACATATTGGTGTGTTTGTGCCAGTTGTATGTATCAGTGGGTGTCTTTGTGTATGTGAATCTTAGTGTGTG
Organism: Gouania willdenowi; assembly: GCF_900634775.1. Lineage (NCBI taxonomy): Eukaryota > Metazoa > Chordata > Actinopteri > Blenniiformes > Gobiesocidae > Gouania > Gouania willdenowi. The sequence goes on from NC_041046.1 coordinate 39,194,891, forward strand.
TGTGTGTGTGTGTGTGTGTGTGTGTGTGTGTGTGTGTGTGTGTGTGTGTGTGTGTGTGTGTGTGTGTGTGTGTGTGTGTGTGTGTGTGTGTGTGTGTGTGTGTGTGTGTTTAATGTACCCAAAGTGAGGAAGGACTTCTCCAGGTCTCCTTTAACCTCCTTCCTGATGCTCTCCTTCATGTCGTATGGACTGTAGCTCTTATAACGCTCAAACACTGACACACACACACACACACACACACACACACACACACACACACACACACACACACACACACACACACACACACACACACACACAGAGAGAGTGTGAGAGAGAGAGAGAGTGAGAGAGAGAGAACACTGGTATTAGACAGCTGAACAAAATGAATCGTGATAAGTTCTAATTGTATAGTGTGACAGTAAAAGTAGTTCACCCTAAAGGTTCCATATTAAACAAATTTCTGATTCTCCATAACCTCGTTATGAGGCTCTAAAAGTGAAAATGTACGATTCCTCTATCCCTTGTTTGCTCCACATTTTGTGAACTGTGTGCTCAGACAGGTGTGTTTGAGTTTGCGCCATTTGTGATGTCATAAGAGGAATAACTCCTCCCACTGCCCCTCCCACAGGGAGTTGAGCTCCACCTTCACTATTTACTTTGCTGGTAAACCGACATGACAAGTTTATTTCTCTTCCCCTCAGCTGAGACTCTCAGGACCAAGTAGATGGATTTCATCTTCATGACTCAAGCACAAACATGGAAGATGTAAGTTCATATCATTTTGTGTTTATTTTACTGTATAAGGCTAACCAGCATGATAAGCTGCTGGCTTTTAAATGTCAGTGTAGCATTAGCATGGAAGCCAATACTGCTCAGTTACTGCTGCTCACGTTGTGTCTATTTACAAGCAAGAGCAACAATGGTTTGTGAACGTTCCTCTCGTGGGCGTGGCCAGACACCGCTCATTTGCATACCCGGAAGTACACTCAGGAACAGCCGGTTCTGAACGTTTTAGACCTCTGGAATTAAGGAAGACGGATGCATTTGGGGCAAAACACTTCAAATACTATTTTGTTGGCCTTCTGAGACCTATGTGAAATGGTATGAAAAACAGTATAATATAATGTGGGACCTTTCATTTTAAAAATGTAAACAAAATTAAACAGATGTTCACCTTTCTGAAGGTGGGGAACGCTCCTCTTGGACATGATGGTGATCCATGTGGTCACATCAGTGCCTTTCCTCTTCACACCGGCCTCGTACAGAGACTGAGGAGTTCAAACAGAATCAGTCAAACCTTTGTCTATTTAATATATTAAAGGAGAGCCACTGGACTCACTCTGGCATCATCATCAATCTTCTCATAGTCAACAACGTTGGAAGGGTCGTCTCTCTTCGTCTGTAAAAGGAAACAAATCCATGATATTCAGGTTGTTCAACGAAATTCATTTTAGTTTTGCCAATAATGGCACAAAATTAGTGTTTTTTTCAAAATAAAAGCGTAGGGCACACCTGAACCAGAGCCAGCAGTAGTTTGGCGAAATCACCCGACGTGTCTCCAGCGATGTCTTTTTCCAAATCTTTCTTAAACACTGATGACAATAATCAGAGCAACACAATATTAGAGCCAGGGTTGGGCTCTATTACATTTTTCAGTTACAATTACATTTTCGATTGCCCATGTTCAATTACAACTCAATTACGTTTACAGTGACTAGTATTTTTTTTTCAATTACAAGTAAATTACAATTATTTTTCATCCTCAGAAAGTCAATTACAATTACGTTCTCAAGTACTAAAGTTCAATTACATTTCATCACAATTACCTTAAGCCTGAAATAAATAACCTAATAAAAGTTAACCTTCCTCCCGTGTTAGCTTACTGCTATCATCTCTAATGAAAACAGGTCCTAAATCATCTGTAAAATACACTAAAAACGAATATCTATCATCTAATTTATTTCCTATCTATTGGTTACCTTGATAGGCTTCCTAATCAATGAAAATAAAGGTTTTAATATTTTTGGTGTGTTTGTCTGAGCCTTTTTTGTTTCAATTTACATCTCAATCTTTTTTAAGTGTTAAAATGTGGGAAAGCTTGATAAGAAACATATTTTAATAATTGTAAACTACATATGTGTAGAACTGTACATAGAACTGTAACATGGTTCCCTAGTTTTGCGTTAGTTTATCATTTAAATTTTTTTTATAAAATTTTCATGGCAAATACAACTACGAAGTCAATTATCTGAACTCAATTACAATTTAATTACAATTATGACAGCAACAGATTTTTTAAATTACAATTGTAATTATAACTACAGCATTAAATTAATGAATCATCAATTACAGGATTAAAATAATAATTTACCCCAACACTGATTAGAGCTAATGTTAGCGATCTATGCTAACAGCAAGGACTGAAAATTCAAGAATTTGTATAATTTTATTTTACTGTTTTCAATAAGCCACCACAAGGGGGTGCCAAAACTGTCAAACATGTCTGGTTTTTGATAATGTTACAGACTTGGGTTTTACATTGATTTACAACATGTTTAGTTTCAGGTTGGAAACAAAACAATTCATATTTCCAATGCTCTCACTATCTTTGTAGACTCTCTTGATTTCTGCCAGCTCCTCGTTGTTTCGAGAGCAAACCAGCTCGATTAGCGCCTCCTCGTCTGTTCCCAAGCCCTGCAAACAACAAGAAAACAAAGAGAAACATCAAAAACACTAATGAGGACAAACATAATGCCAAAGAAAAAAAACTAAAATTATGTCGAACCTCAGAGATGAACACAACTTTTAGTAAATAAAAAAAATAAACAAATAAAATACAAAATTAAAACTTCATATAAAACATTTGAAGTTAGAAAGTATTACAGCTCAAAAACACTGTAATCACACTTGATGTAACGGACCTTCATGGAGGCTTTGAGCTCGGAGGCGTCGTACTGCACCGTGCTCTTCATCAAACCCAGCATCAGAGTCTCCAGCGAGCCAGAGAGCGCCCCCTTCAGGGCAACGACCAGTTCCTGTACGCAAACGCAGACATATTTCAAAGGTGTTTAAAATGTGCAGAAACACTTATTCTATATTATTTAAAAGCATCGTGGTGCGTTCAGGTGTTCAGGTCTGTGTGTCACAAGCAGCATTAACCTTCTTGGCGATGCGCTCGTATTCAAAGGCGATCTCTCTGCGCTGCTCATAGCTCCGTCGGGTAAGAATGTCGATGACGGTCTGCTCGTCTACACCTGAGGGTTAAAATCCCACCTCAGTGAAAAACATTATTTGTTTAGAGTTTCAAACCTCAGCTCTTACAGTGTGTTCAAACCAATGATGAGTCACTTGAACATTGTCACGCTTTTTGGTTGCTTCATCGCTCCAGGGATGTGACGACCAGGGAATAGTGTGTGTTTGCAGAGCAGGCGGCAGCACAGAGAGGGCTGCTGCACTGAGAGGAAGGATCACCTCTTCTATGGCTGTACGTACAACTTACGGAGTTACTAAAGGATGAGTTTTTGCCCCAGTAAGTTGAGGAAGTGTACAGCCCTTCTGCTGCAGCCATCTCACTGTAGCGGGAGGGAGGGGCTGCTGCTTTGGCAATACTCACAGTGATGCTCGGGGGAGTTTTTTCGCCAGAATTGCGCAAGTCGCGTTGCTTGAAGGGAGGTCGCTTGATGTCGCTTCATTTACATTGATTTTAAGTGTAATCTAGTCGCCAGAGTTGCTTCAGTCGCGTTTGGTGTGAACGCACCTTCAGGCCCATCTTTCCTCCACAGTCCGCACACAGACTTTGTTTTTTTTTTTCATTTTTCCACATTTTAGCTGCCATAATCACTCCTACTTCTAGATGGAGACATACACTAAATCAGTCACTCCAGGGGGTGTGTCTCAGGACGTCATAATGTTCACTCTTTACCTTCTTGTTACCATTCATCCGTTTTCCGGCCCGCTTATTACTTTCTTAGGATTGCAAGCTTTTTACTCCCAAAACAGGTAATCGATTTAGTGACGAGACAACATAAAAGATATATCAAACACAGTAAAACAATAGTTTATCTTCATCTGTTCAAAGTGGAAGTTTTAATTAAATTCAACTGAAATAAATGAAATAAACTCAGGTCTTAGTGCTTTCAGAAAACGACATCACCATCTTTATATCTGCGTTCCCAAACTCACTGTCTTACCTTTAGTCTTAATGGCCACGTCGATCCTGGCTGCATCTCTTCCTGGATCGAAGTCTCGAACCGGCACAACGGTAGGAAACCTGGGCTCAACTTCCTGAAATAGACAACATTTTTGGAGATGAACGATTTTTAACAAGCAAGTCTTGTGTTTTCCGATAACAGAGGCTAAAATATAATCAATCCGAAATAATTCTGGTTGTATAAAACCTTGCTGTGGATGATTTTGAGAAACTACAGTTTTTGATTGATTGCTTTGTAATGGGCCACAGTATGCAATACAGAGCCCTTTTTTCAAAGTTTTTGAACTTTTAAGCTCCAACTCTTTCTATGTTTTCTTTCTTCTGTTTTTTTTTTTGCATTGCATTTCCTCCTGTTTTCCCTCCCAATCCAAAAACGCCTATGTCAGATTAATTGAAACCTCTGAATTAAGTGTAGCAGATACTGGCTGAAGCCCGAGGCACACCTCTATTTGTTTTGTGATCGCAGTAAAACGTTGAGGATCCTTTTTAAACATGATATCATCAGGAGATGATAAGCACAGTGTCGGTCACATGCTCAAGGACACTCTGGAACTCTGGCATTCCCAATCTGTGAAACTATTACCAACACCACAACCACAACTACCAATCCAGATCTGCTGTTTTTTATTGAAATGTAGTATCTGTGGTAAAAAAAAAAAAAATAAAAAAAAATATGCTAAAACATATATCAGAAATATGAATGTCCTTTTGAGTTCTCATCTTTAGCAGTTAGAACATTTTCCCCATAAATATTAAATTGATAAATTTTAAGTTAAACCATTTAAAAGAAAATCAGACATTGGCAACTGGTGACCCCGGGACCACATGTGGACCCCAAAACAAATACACAAAATATACATTATACATTTACCTTTTTAAAGACACACAGAATGAAGAGAAAAATACACAAAATGTAGAGAAAAATGCAGAAAAAGCAACAGTAATACACAAAATCATGAGAAAAATACAAAAAATTTACTCCAAAAACCCACAAAATGACAACAAACATAAACAAAAGTACAACAATACATACACAAGATGACAAGAATACTCAAATCTGAAAACACACAAAATCACAGCAAAAAATACACAAAATGAATCTGAAAACACACAAAAATACAACAAATGACTCCAAAACACCAAAAAAACCTGTGTTCTTTCCGGTGTTAACATTCGAATTGGTCATTGTTTTTTTTCTTTGGTCCCCGGATTAGAGAATCACATTTTTGTGGCCCCCACTGTAATACAAGTTGCTCATCTCTGATATAGATGACCTCACTATGAAGCCCATACTTTCAGGATAATCTAGACTAAAACCTATTACAAGGCTTTTTAAAAATAATTATGACCAAAGCTGCTTCTAGCTATAAGCAGACCCCATAAGGGCCCCATAAATTATTAAGTGGGAGCTAACAAAAATATTTAAGAATGAAATGTACCTGTCTTTATCGCTAATATGCTGAAAATAAAATTATCACACAGTATATGAATAGAATACACCACCAGTTTATCACCAGTTTTATGTTGATAGTGAGTGATTACGATGATTGCATTTGGCTCACCGATCCATACGATAGGGTCAGCTGACCCAGGAACTCAGACACCAGAGCCATGATGGAATCTACTGCAACACACATGGAAAACGTGTCTGTTTTAATCACACTGTCATCAAGTACTATTCAGGTGTTCAGTCTGTACACAGTCCTGTCTTTGATTATTTGTTCTGGCACTCCTAAAACACTCAGCCAGTTCACACATGAGATCATGGGCAAACTTTCAAATATTTCGTGGCCATGCCTGCAAAGCAAAAATCATTAGGAATTCAGTTGCTCTCTAGTTATTATGTGACTACAGTAAACCGGTGTTACGGTTATTTGTGGTTTCTTAGTCGAGGCAACTGACCTTGAAGTTTAGCTTGAAGCGGTTTCACTTGATCTTATCTGAGAGTAATATTTATACTGTGGTGTTGATTGGCCTGGATCAGGGTGTTGTGTGGTTAATAAGCAAAGTAAAGATTTTCTGAAATAGGATGACTCAAGTAGATTGTGGGAGAAAATATTTGATGTGAATACAGATTCAGAGATGGTTGCTCAAACTGCTCTTCTGTTCAGTCGGAGGGGTTATACTAACTCCGAGGAGTGATTCTGACTCCGAGGAGTTACTCTGACTCTGAGGGGTCATTCTTTGTCCGAAGGGTTATACTGACTCTGAGTGGTTATACTGACTCCGAGGAGTTTTTCTTAGTCCGAGGGGTTATTCTGACTCCGATAAGTTATACTGACACCAAGGGGTTATACTGACTCTGAGTGGTTATACTGACTCTGAGTGGTTATACTGACTCCGAGGAGTTTTTCTTAGTCCGAGGGGTTATTCTGACTCCGATAAGTTATACTGACACCAAGGGGTTATACTGACTCAGAGGAATTATTCTGACTCTGAGGGATTATAATCAATCTGAGGGGTCATTCATAGTCTAAGGGGTTATACTGACTCCGAGGGGTCATTCTTAGTCCAAGAGGTTATGCTCACTCTGAGGAGTTATACTGACTCTGAGGGATTCAGCTTATGCATCCTCACTTGCATTTGATTTTCATTGGGAAATGCAGTTAGTCTAGTTTTTATTGTCTTAGTATAAAAACTGTGTTGACTTGTTCTACACAAATAAACCCAGAGATTCTTAGACTTCACACCTCAGATTAAAGACTAGAAAACTTCATCAGCCACAGGCCGGAGTTTGATAGCTTTACCATGTTAACATCACATTTCCTCTTTAGATCTGCAGAAAACAGTGGAACAATTAGTCCTCAGAGTGCAGGCGCTCATAAACAAACTGATACCAGGGGTGTATTTGATTTATGGACCTGGAAGTGCCAGAGGAGGGTTTGTCCAAAGGAGAGGCTGCAGATAAGGAAACCTGGATCACAAAGCAAACAGACCTGCAGGAATGTGGAGTGTGTTGTGTAACAGACACTTACACACTGGGGACAATCAAAGTGTAAATGTTCACCTTTGACGCCACAGAGGATGCCACAGCTTCATTTTCTTAGCAACCATGCAAACATTAAGGAGTTCCCTCTTTTTCTATGTTATCACAAAACTCTACACTATCTCATTATGTGATCAGTCACATGATATCAGGAAGATAAGAAAAGATGATGAACTAGACTCAGGGACACACAGAGCAGGTTATGGAGCAGAGAAGAAGGAACATTCCCTGAAGTCCAAAAAAACCCTGAAAGTTTTCTCCTCTGAGCTGAGGAGTAAACAGTCTGGTTGCTCCGCTGTGCCAACATTTCTACAATTTCATCCATTCCTGGTGCAGTTTATCAAACAAGCTCATTTTTTTCTGGATGTGTTAGTGTGTGGAGAAGGTTCAGGGTTGGTTCAGGGTTGGTCGGTAAATGTTGGTCGGTCAGGTTTTCATCCTCAGAAATAAAAGTTAGAACAAGTGTGACTTTATTCTGACTTCAATCTGATTTTATTTGCCAAAGTTTGAGATAAAACTCTAAACGCTGAATACGCAACATCAACTGCATCATGTTACCATGGTAACGGCCAACAGCAGAGGTGGCAAAAGTACTGGTTTTCAGCATTCAAGTAAAAGTATAGATACTTGAATAAAAAATGGCTCTGATAAAAGTATTGAAGTTGCTCCTTTACTTGAGTAAAAGTAAAAAAAGTAAATGTAAAAAGTAAAATAATTAAAAAGTAAAACAAATGTCCCTTCAATAAGAAGATGGGTTTTAAACCAGCAAATTCCTTTTTTAAGGAACTTGTAAAAAACTGCTAAATGGACACCAGTTCAATCTGTTACCTTTGAACAGCTGAAGAATTTAGCACTCATTATAGATCAAATTTGTTCATAAAATGTTTCAAGACAAAAAAACAAGGCAAACGCTCAATTAAACTTTTTAAAAACTTGAAAATGTTAACCATAAAACTAAGAAACCTGCCAAACAGAAAAATGCTCAAACTACCAAAATGTTTTATTTATCCTTAAGAGAATCGTGTTCTCCAGGTTTCTGGAATGGAGACGTGCCCTTTTTTTACAAGCAGCTTCGAGCTCATTTTAAAAATGTAAGGAGTAGAAAATAAAGATATTTTTTTTAAAAAGTAAGGAATAAAAGTAAAACGTCATCAAAAAAATAAATACTCAAGTAAAGTACAGATACCAGAAAAAAGTACTTCTTTACTTGTCACTTCTGGTCAACAGAATTACTTCTTTTTTATGTTAACAAAGTTGTTTCTGACTCATCTTTGTGTGTGTGTCTTCACACAATTGTGCTACTATTTATTGTTGACAGTGTGAAATAGTTCTCAGGCCAGAAAGAAAGGCTGGGTTGAAATATAACAATAAAAGGACCTACTGTCGTACAAATAAACAAAAACATGTTGATAGGTTGATAAATGTATTCCTACTCCTTGTATTGTCCTCTGGGGTTGAATCATAGCTGTAAAGTCTGACGAATTATAGTGAATGATTAACCATAGACTTTTATGTTGAAGGTTTCCAGGTCAAGATTTGAGGTTTGGTTAATGTTTATGATTAATATTGTGTATTTGATTTGTTTCACAAACCACTAAAACAGTGGTTCCCAAACTTTTCACAGTCCCGTATTCCTTCAGACCTTCAACCTAAAGCCATGTACCCCCTAGTTCTGCACACATAATAATAAGATGTCATATACAATGAAGCCCTACAGTGAAATTTGTCTCTGAATTCCACCTATCCTGTTGAGGAATAATATATAATAAAAATTATTAATAATAATAATCTGTAATCTGAGTCTTAAATCTTGTTCTGTATTTTGTTTTCATGTTTGTCAAGTACCTGGTGGTAAAGGCATCAAGCATGTTTGGCTAGCACAAAGCAATGTAGCTGTCACCATATTTTAGTTTTTTTGATAAGATGGTTTTTCTGTCACCACTAGAGGGTAGTCTTCCATCGGCCTATGTGTAATTTGTGGCAATGCATGGAGGCTTCTGACTATGGGGCGCCAATTGTAGAGTTGTGCATGCTAAAATAAACAGCAACTTTTCCCAACACTTAGCAACAAACCCTGTTTAAAAAACATATGTTACTTTTGACCAGATTTACAGCAATATTTGTGAGATTTGTGAATTTTTCTTTTCTCGAATAAATCTAAATCTAAATGTTAAATCTAAATCTAAATGTTAAATCTAAATCTAAATGTTCAATCTAAATCTAAATGTTAAATCTAAATGTTACATATAAATATAAATGTTAAATCAAAATCCTAAAGGTTGAATCTAAATGAGCTTTTATTTTGGTACTTCAGGTGTATTTGCATATTAGCTAAATATTTAGTTTCACCTGTGAATTATAGATTTAACATTTAATATTTAAATTTAACATTTAGATTTAACATTTAGCAATTAAATTAAAAAATTATATTTAAACATAACATTTAACATTTACATTTAACATTGACATATTTTATGGTGAAAAAATATCACAACTTTCACAAATATTGCTGTAAATCTGATCAAAAGTAAAAGTGGTTTGTTGCTAAATGTTGGGAAAGTTGCGCAACTTTAGAATTGGCTCCACATACCTGACTACTGGTCTATTTATATTCTAGTTTCCAATGTTGCCACATTGTTTTTAATTTCCTTTTTTTTACGTAACCCCATTGACAATTTGCATACCTCACTTTGGGAACCTCGGCAGTAAAAGATCCAATAATTTTCTAAATAAAAGCCTCAACTCAGCCATAGGGAAAGGCAGAGAATGTTCACGTCTTCAAACTCACACTTTTGTGTTAGTATAAGCAGCTGCACAGTATGTGTGTGTGTGTGTGTGTGTGTGTGTGTGTGTGTGTGTGTGTGTGTGTGTGTGTGTGTGTGTGTGTGTGTGTGTGTGTGTGTGTGTGTGTGTGTGTGTGTGTGTGTGTGTGTGTGTGTGTGAAATGCAACATAAAGTGTTGTAATGACATTTGCAGGCTATGTTTTTCTTTATGTTCTCATCAATGTGGAATCTATAAAAGACTAACATATTCTTACCTTCAGAGGCAGCAGCAGCTCCGTTATGATACAGGACAGGACAGGGTGTGGTGGTTAAATAATACCAGCAGCACACACACACACACACGCACACACTCACACACACACATACACTCACACACACACTATCTTGCTTGCCTGCATGACTCAGTGGTGGAGATTTTGCACATCGGCCTGAACACATGGGCAGAATTCCTCAGCCAGACTCAAATCGACTGTAGGATCAGATCAGACTCTGAGAGTTCTCTGAGTCCAACTAAAGGAGAAACAGATTTTTAAACCACATAGTTTACATCTCCTACTTTACTGACTCCCATATCTGGTATCAATGTCATCTAAGACCTGGAAACAACATTAAAGTGAGTGAACTATTTGTGCTCATCTGCCTATTGTATTTATTGCCTAACAACAATCTGTGGGCCAACTCTGACTCATCTAAAGCTCTCCTGTCCCCTGATTACTGAGCATTTTCTCTGTCAGATAAATGAAGCACAGAGTCAGTGAAAAGGTCACCATCTGAGTAACTGCAGTGTTTTCTGTGTGAAAACATCACATTTTTCTCATTACAGCAAAAAATAGAAAAAATGAAAAATCTGCTTTTAAACTTAACTGAAAACAACAACAAAAACTACGCTTTCCTGGATTAATGATCGGATTGGTTATTATTCTAAAATAATGGCAGGAATTTGGCTCTTGGATCAGCCCCTGCTGTGATAAAAGTGGCCCTTTCAATGGATGGATAGACGGATAGATAGATAGATAGATAGATAGATAGATAGATAGATAGATAGATAGATAGATAGATAGATAGATAGATAGATAGATAGATCGATAGATAGATAGTTGGATAGATAGATAGATAGATAGATAGATAGATAGATAGATAGATAGATAGATAGATAGATAGATAGATAGATAGTTGGATAGATAGATAGATAGATAGATAGATAGATAGATAGATAGATAGATAGATAGATAGATAGATTGATCGCTCGATCGATAGATAGATAGATAGATAGATAGATAGATAGATAGATAGATAGATAGATAGATAGATAGATAGATAGATAGATAGTTGGATAGATAGATAGATAGATAGATAGATAGATAGATAGATCGATCGATCGATCGATCGCTCGATCGATAGATAGATAGATAGATAGATAGATAGATAGATAGATAGATAGATAGATAGATAGATAGTTGGATAGATAGATAGATAGATAGATAGATAGATAGATAGATAGATAGATAGATAGATAGATAGATAGATAGATCGATCGATCGATCGATCGCTCGATCGATAGATAGATAGATAGATAGATAGATAGATAGATAGATAGATAGATAGTTGGATAGATAGATAGATAGATAGATAGATAGATAGATAGATAGATAGATAGATAGATCGATCGATCGATCGCTCGATCGATAGATAGATAGATAGATAGATAGATAGATAGATAGATAGATCGATCGATCGATCGATCGATAGATAGATAGATAGATAGATAGATAGATAGATAGATAGATTGATCGCTCGATCGATAGATAGATAGATAGATAGATAGATAGATAGATAGATAGATAGATAGATAGATAGATAGATAGATAGATAGATAGATAGATAGTTGGATAGATAGATAGATAGATAGATAGATAGATAGATAGATAGATAGATAGATCGATCGATCGATCGATCGATCGATCGATAGATAGATAGATAGATAGATAGATAGATAGATAGATAGATAGATCGATCGATCGATCGATCGATCGATCGATAGATAGATAGATAGATAGATAGATAGATAGATAGATAGATAGATAGATAGATAGTTGGATAGATAGATAGATAGATAGATAGATAGATAGATAGATAGATAGATAGATAGATAGATAGATAGATAGATAGATAGATAGATTGATCGCTCGATCGATAGATAGATAGATAGATAGATAGATAGATAGATAGATAGATTGATCGCTCGCTCGATCGATAGATAGATAGATAGATAGATAGATAGATAGATAGATAGATAGATAGATAGATAGATAGATAGATAGATAGATAGATAGATAGATAGATAGATAGATAGATAGATCGATCGATCGATCGATCTTTGTTTTTCTTTTTGTGTGGTGGTGTTGTTTTTATTATTTATTTTGGATGGATGGATGGATGGATGGATGGATGGATGGATGGATGGATAGATAGATAGATAGATAGATAGATAGATAGATAGATAGATAGATAGATAGATAGATAGATAGATAGATAGATAATAAGATAGATAGATTGATCGATCTTTGTTTGTTTTTCTTTCTGTGTGGTGGTGTTGTTTTTATTATTTATTTTGTGAGTTTCTCTAGTCATTATGTGTGTGTTTTTTTAATTGTTTTTTGAGTGTTCTTGTTGTCATTTTGTGTTTTTCCTGTCTTTTCCTGTTTTTCTTTGTCAATTTTTGTGTTTTTGGAGTCATTCTCTGTATTTTTATTGTTGCTTTGTTTATTTTTCTGTGATTTTCTTTCCTTCTTTCTTAAACCTAGAAAAACATTGAATGCATACTGTATGTTCTGTTCACAATATAGAGAAAAAGAAGAAACAGCGACTATATATACTGTATAAACAAATACATACATTTACATACACACATTTTGTGTAGTTTGTTAGCATTTTGTGTGTTTTAGGAGTCATTTTGTGTACTTTTGCTCACATTTTGCAAAGTGAATTAAGAAAAAAAAGATTTAAAACAGCAGTGAAAATTAAATGTTATTGTTGGAAAAATGTGGGGGAAAGTATAAAGTGAAGTGCAAGTGCACTGGAGCAGTAAGTACTTTTTCTTATTTATTTATTTTTTTTAGTTCCTGGTATTTTTGTGGAAGAGTTCCCAGTTCACAGATAGTGCTTTGAACATCTTGTGCTTTGTGTGTGTAAATGAGTGAATCAAGGCAATGATTCATTATTCAGGAGAATCAAACACTTTACAGCTCCTGCTGATTCATCCAAAGCTAAGACATTAACGTTTAATAGTAGTCGGATTCCTCATGGGCAACCGCTACCTTGACCTTTTTAGGCTCAATGAACTGTTAGCAGCACAAGACCACACCTTCATTATCACCACGGTCAGGGTAAACATTAGCAGAGCAGAGGCTGAAACCTGTTAGTGTTCTTACTGACACCAACAGTCCAAATATCATAGAATGTTATGAAGTATTAATAGTTGTTGGCAGAAAGTTTAAAGTTATAATAATTAAACAAAAACATTTATTGCCATGGCTAAATTTAGTCATAGCAACATGTAAAAGTTTAAGTTATTTATTGCAGTGGATATTTGCTCAGATTATATATATATATATATACAGTATATAGATTATATATATATATATATATATATATATATATATATAATCTATATAGATAGATTATATATACAGTATATATATAATCTGAGCAAATATCCACTGCAATAAATAACTTAACTTAAACTTTTACACATATATATATAAATATTTACACACATATATACACAAATGTGATATAAACTGGTGCTTCCAGCTGTATGCTTTTATTTTGGAAAGTACCGGAAATAGTTGTGTTGTTCCATGGCCACTTTACCGCTAGCGTCTTCGGTAAAAGAAGCAACAAGCTCAACTCTATGTAACTCGTTTTCCACGTTTTCTTCATGTATTGTTACTGCAGCAACGTTGTAAGTAAACAATCCATTGAGAAGGACGTTTGTGTATGAGGTGTAGAATATTTTTTTAACCTTTAGCTCACTTTCCTTACATTTAGCTTATTTTTGTTTTCATTTGAGACAGAAATTCATGTAAAACAACATGTTCTATATCATTGTTAAAAACGTGTACACTTGAAAAATACATGTAAGTGTTTATCTAAATGTTAACTATAAATCTAAATGTTAAATCGTTACCACGTGTAAAGTTAAATGTTTAGAAATTATGCAAAGTGGGCAGGTCAGCACCTGTCTATCACGTGGCCCCGCCCACACCACGACTGCAGCTCAGTGAGTGAGGAAAGGGGAAGAGGCATATACATTTAGCTTTACACTTGGTGACCGATTTAAGTTTTAGATTTACATTTACCATTTAGCTTTAAATTTAACACTTGCAATTAAATTTACCATTTAGATTTACATTTTGCATTTAGATTTCGATTAAACATTTACATTTATATTTAACGTTTAGATTTACATTTCACATTTACATTTTTCATGTGTACACATATTTAACAATGACATAGAACATGCTGTTTTACATTCATTTCTGTCTCAAATGAAAGAAAAATTAGTTAAATGTGAGGAAGGTCAGCTAAATGTTGAAATTCTCTTTTTTTTTTTTTTTTATTGAAACTTCTTCCAGAGAATTCAAACTCCCTGAACAACACAACAGTTTAATTTATCCAGGGTGTCCGGCACCAACTCTTAGGTCTAGTTACAGGATTAATTAATGTGAAAAATGAACTCCTTCCAATTTCATTACATAAAGATTAATTCCACTCTAAACATGTAAGTAGTATGACCACTAGAGGGAGACATAATCCCCTCTGACGTCAGACTCACTCCACCAGGTAAGGTTCTGTTTCCCCACCCCTTGGGAAGGGGATAAATAGACTTTGTACATTCAGTTTCACTGTCTTCCAGTGTTAAGACTAATCAATTAGGCGCCCTGGGCACGATTTTAGGTTATGCTCTATGGCAATTGTATCACAGGCAGCAGCAGCAGCTTTAAATCAGCTGTTTTGCTGACCTCGTCTAAACCTTTTTAACCTCATTAGTGGATAATCCTCGTCATAGCGACTGAGGCAGCTTTAATGAGCATCTGACACCAATCTGCTGTGGTACTCTGGTATTAAACAAACCCGAACACAAGTTGAAACCCAATCAGGCTCAGCACTTACATGAAAACAGTCTACGATATGGTCACATTATATTTATTCATTTTGGCTTTTAACAAAAAAGTAAATAAATAAATGTATTGTACATTCTTTTTTATTTTATTTTTCTTTGGGCACCATCTCTGCAGCTGGCTCTTTTATTCACCAGTGTTGGACTGTAGAAAAATATCTTGGTTATGGATGAGTCAAAACTATTTCAAATAAAATAAAATATCTGGGTACTACGACATTAAAATCGCAATGTTTTGAGAATAAAGTTATAATTTTACGAGAATAAAGTTGTATCTTAATAACGTAATTTTATGAGATAAAAGTTGTAATATTTCAAGATTAAAGTCGTAATATTTCAGGAATAAAGTTGTAATTTTATAAGAATAAAATTGACTGCATTTAGTGAAATTATACTTCTTAAGGTTTCACACATGGTGAACAGCTTTATCATAAAATTACGATGAATATTATGTCTATAATCTAGAAATATTATGACTTTGATCTAGAAATATAATGATTTTAATAAAATCGTGACTTTATTCTAATAAAAATTACGACTTTAATCTCATAGCGCTCAGATTTCTTTTTATTTTAATGTGGCCCCAATACGCCATCCTGTAAAACAGTGCTCGAACCAAGAATCGTGTAACATTGAAAATTGCATCTCATAGGGTCAATGTCAAGGATGATTTGTCGACTTTTTTTGGAGCCAAAATGTCAATATCAAGGTCAAGGTTGCGTCAAGTGTCAAAAACTTAAAATTTCCATTTCTCTATGAATATATTTATATTTAAGTTCGATGCTTACATTTATGAAAATCTCATCTCAAGTGGAGTATTTTATTTAATCAGAACGAAGCTGTACGACCCACCAGTAAAAAGATTGGTAGGGGTCAAAGTTCATGACGTCACAAAAAACCAACTTTTTTCCATAAAACTTGGCCACAAATTGAGAGACAGTGCTCAGACTGTTACCATTGAACAACATTTCCTTTCAACGTGTGACCTTGACCTTCTTTCAAGATCATATTTAAGGTCAAGGTCAGTCTTCTGTTTTTCCTGCATTATATGACTCGCCAACAAATCCAGATACAGGTTGTAATTTTTGCAAATTTTGAATTGCCAAATACGTATTCGCTTTGCAAATACAGGTCTTGTCTAGTTTAGGCATGTTTTTGTCCATCATTTGTGATCATTTTTGCTTTATTTTGTTGTTGTTTCTTAGATTTTTCCCTCTTTCGTTATGGTTGTTTGTTTCTGCTGCTCTAATGTGTCAGATCTAAGTTTTTATAAGCAGTGAATCTGAAGGAGAATGTTGTGAGGAATCCATTTCTTCCTCCTGTAGGACACACGTGTGTCTGTTTCCTTTGCCAGAGCAGGCCCTGCGGTGCCTCCATCATTTTTTCTCAGATTATTGCTCAGTTCAAGCGAAGACTCTCTAGCCTCTGTCCTGCACTGCCCTTCGGTTCCCAGTAATCCTGTTAGCCTTAGTAATCCTCCCCAGCGTCCTGCAGCACGTCCAGGCTTCTTCACCGCAACTCTGGAAGATGCTGCTGCTGCCGGCCTGAACGCTTCAGGTAGGACGCAAGAATAACCCAAACATAACATCTGGAAACTCAACGTTTACTGTAGTTGTGATCATCATCAGCCAGATTATAAGTTTGTCTGTTGATTTGATGTGTTCAGGTGTGAATTCCTCATCTAGTAATGTCTTAAAACTGAGTTGTATTAATAGCGTGCTTTAATCAAAGTTCTTCCTGCTGATGTTGGTGTTCATTAACAGCTGTGATTAATTTGGATAACACCTGAGATGTAAATATTTGGTCCTGGGTTTAAGTCCAACAATCAAAATGGCATTGCATTATTGTTAACTCTAAAGAGTCCACACATTTCCCTACAAGGAAAAACTGACCAAGTCGACGTCAAGGCCCAAAGTCCAAATATGGTTCGTTAGTGGTTTGGATAGAGCTGCAAACAGAACAAAAGTAAACTCTCATGCATAATTGCTCAAGTGATCGAACTACATCAAAAATGTATATATTTTATTCATTTCTGTGAAAAAAGGCCTGGATTGGTCTTTTCAGCCTATTTGTAATCAACCATTCCATTCCATTTTCCCCCTTTTTATTTTACCAGGTAAGGTCAGTTAATAACCAGTTCTCATTTACAACAACTTGGCAAAGTAGCTTTGTTGCTATGACTCTGCTAACCATTTAGTTACAGCCATTGTTGTCAAATTAGCACTCTATGAGCTAGCTTCAATGGTTTTTCACACCCAAAGTGTATTTTTAAACTCATTATATAGCCCATTTCTGACAAACTAACAAACATTTTCAACAAAATTCACTGATTTAATGTGTGTTTACCATAGGACAAGGTTTGTGTTCAGAATCACAGCTATAAAGAGAGCCAAACCTTTGCCAAGCACCAAATCTCCTCTTTGCCAGGTATTGGCAGCTATTTGGGTCATTGATCCTAATCATGGTACCATGATCATGTACACTTAAAAGGCTTGGAAGAAATGTAAATCCCCATTAATAACCATACAGTTGGTCCAAATGTATTGAAAATAAATAAATAAAATTAAAAAAAAATTGTAATGAAAATAGGAATGAACTAAAATAACTATTTTTATTCATTTTTGAAATCATGGTTTATGGGTGTTTCTGGAGTATTTTTTAAACTTTTAATCCAAAAAACTAGTACTATATGACACGATATGACACATAACCCAAGCCAATGCAAAACGATATTGCGATGTATTGAGATTGTCAAACATATTTCGACAAATGAAAAGTTCATCTTAAGATGAGTTTCTGATGTACATCAGAGGATAGTAATAAGTTATTGGTCAAAGAAGTCAGTAGTATTTAAGGCGTGTAGATACACATAATTATCAACGACTATGTGCAAATAAAGATGGAAAACTGTGTCATCTTAGGTTAGTGCATTTTCCAGAATTCCATTTCAGGGTGTACCCTTGTTTCGAATAATTTTTATTCTTTTCCTAATTTCATGTAATTACTGACAAAACATTCCAAAATAATTAATGCAAAAAATGCTTTATACAAATTTATTCAGGGATATCTTGCAAAATTAGACACTCAAATCGCAACAAATCTTGCAAGATCGAGCGGGACTGTGAAGTCTCGCGAGATTTTATGCTTTCGAAAATCTGTTTACGTTTTCCAAACACTTCCTACACATTTAACCCATGTTTTATGGGAAAATGTGTGATTTTTTTTTTCGAAACATGTCACTGAGGGTACATTTCATGTCATATACAGTAACTATCTGCGTTACAGGAAGTGAATTCCTTGAATTCAGTGATTAGGGAAAATGGGAGCCTCTAAATCTGCTAAAAAATGTGAGAAAACTCAAAGTGTTAAAACGCATCAGAAACAACACCGCACTGTGACATAACCAAACAGCAACACCGTGAAGCAGAGGCATAAAATATCAGTATAAAAAAAAGTCAATACCAAGACGTTTATAATCGATATCATAAGTGGGGAAAGCATATCACAATGTATTGGCAAATGAGATTTAAAAAAATAAAAACAGAGAATCATATCCAAACATCAATATTAGCATTGATGCAAAATAATACAATTAAAAACATAACATTTCAACTAAGTTTACAAAAAGGTTGAAAATTTCCATTGGTATTAATAGTAAAAAAAAAAAACAACAAAAAAACAGGAAAGTTAAAGGTTGGTGATGTTAAATATAGTCTGGAAACTTATCTGAGCATCAAATCTAAAATATCAAAAATTTAATCAGTTATTTCTGAATAATTCCCATTAAAATTTTATATTTTTGAATATTCACAAAATTCTTAAACCCTAATCCTAAACACTTTTCATCCCTGATGCATTTAACTAACTAGTCACATGGATGGAAGAAGCCTGGCTACATGTTACTTGTTAACTGGTAATTACTGGTTTAACAAATGGCAAAATCATCAACACTTTCACTTTGATTAGTTGACTGGAAAGTGTAAGTCGTGAACTGATTACCAGTTTAGACTGACCGATGTTAGCTGCTGTTAGCGAACAGGTCACCTGTGCAGGATTAGGGTCACGATCAATCAGATGTAATCGAGAAGGACGTTCATCCATTAATCAGCAGGAAACGGGTCAACAGTTACTTTATTTCAGCCTCATTTCTTATTCACATCTAAACAGTAGTTTGTCCAAAAGGCTGAAATGTATTTCTCGTTTATTGACGTTCTTCCCTGACTTCATACATCACCAATATAGAAAACACATTTACTTTTTACTCCCAGTTTGAGCTTCAGCAGCTCATCCCAGTCATGATTACACGACTAAAAATAAATGTCTCTTATTGACTAGTTGACTTCATTATTTAGCAGTTGGACAGGTGTAAATAATTACATGTAGTTACACTGATAATAAAAGTCTTGACCAATAGAGTACGTACATTAATACTAACATTTATGTATGTAGTAAGTACTACCACTACGACAAATAACAATAATAATTAGAATTTGTTTGGAATTTGTTACCGGGGTGTCAAACTCATTTTAGTTCAGGGGCCAAATATGGAGCAGTTTGATCTCCAGTGGGCCACAGATTTTATGCGGGAAAATGAGTAATTACAACATTATTGTGCCCTAGTTTGCACATCAAAGTATACATAAAATACAGAACATGTAAGAAACCGACAATATCCTAGTAATAAGTGATAGATATCAGTCCCAACAGGGTCTTCACTTGAAATTTCTGTTATTTTGTGACCAATTTGTATGTAATTAAGGGAAATTATATGTCATAATTTAGGAAAATTGAAGGATTTTGTAACTGTTTAACGTTAAAAATGACTGATGTTTTCTCTGTCATTCTTGCTTCTTCTGCGTGCCGTATTTGATGCTCCAAAGGCCCAGATTTGGCCAGAGGGGCCATGTGTTTGACACGTGTGTTAGACAATTCAAAAGAATAAAAATATGTCACTTGTCAACTGGATCAAGTTTTATAAATACACATATTACTGACAGCATTGTTATCAATGATCTATAGGATTGAAAACTAAAATGATTACATTAAAGAGAATCAACCAACCAAAGAAAAGGTGTTCTGTTCAGTTCCACCTCTAGGATCCTCTGAGCTTTTCTTAAACATGTGGATGAGACTCGTTTTAGTTTGAAATAATCTGCCGATGAGTCCTGCCTATTTTTTCTTTTATGTAGCCCACTTATAGCTGCTTGAGATGAAAATCGAAAACAGTTTGGAAAAAGATGTAAAAGGTGAAAATTGACTCTCAGATGTTTGGTTTGATGTTCTCTGTGAACTCACTTAACATTGTCAAAAAAGTTTTGCGCATTGCATTGTGGGATGTGGAGTCTCAAAGATGGATGCATGAAGTGTTTTTACTTCACTGTCACCTTACCTCAATAACACTGCCAAAGTGACTTCCCAACACATTTCTTTTTTTTTTTTTTTTTTTTTTTTATGGACTGAAAGTTTTGACAAAACAATGTCAGATGTTTATTCTGGGGCTGAAATGACAAGATGTCTCTCGGTGTGAGGTGCGTCACCAAAGGGACGCAACTGGTTTACCACCCTTTATGTCAGATCTTAGTGATTCCACCCTTTAGTGTCTGTTTGTGTGTTTGTTCATGGAGGATGTTGAGCTGGGTGGTCAAAGTCGTTCCCCAGCCGCCTGAACCTTCAGCCAAGGAGGCCAAAGAGAAGAAAGAGGCTCCGCCCCCTGCCAAGGCACAAGTCGCAGTAAGTTTCAAAATCTTTTATAAATTCACCAAGTGAAGTTTCATTCCTTACAATGCTGGTGTTTTGTTGTTTTTGAACTGCACTAAACCATTGTTTGTATCTTCACCAGGAGAAAAAAGTGAAGTTTCAGGACGAGGTGAAAATTGAAGGTAAACGACTGACATCACGACTAACATCTGTTCAGATTTGTCTTATAATTAATGCATTTTAATGTTTGATCTGCAGAACCAAAAGTTGAAAAACCCATACAGGAGGTGCAGATTGTAGCAGATGATGAGTGAGTTTTAAAACAATGATGTCATTCAAATCACAATCACCATTAAACAACATTAAACCAGTTTGAAGTGTAAATTAATCAATTTGGGATTTTTATTTTCAAGGAAACAGAAAAAAAAACTAAATTAAAAAGGTATTAATATTGAACAACATGTTTTAGAGTTGGGGGCTATAAAATGCTTTTTAATTAATTTTCGACATTAGAAGATAATGCTAAATGTAACCATAGACGTTTCTGGCAATAGGTGAACCATGTGATTAGGGTCACATGAGCCACTAGGGGGCCCCAAAGCTGAGTCTTCTGCCTCATTTGAGTAGAATTAAAGTACATTTAGATCGCTCTAAATGTAGCCTACCTTATTTGCAGAATTAATAACAAATCATTGTGGTTATTTTCTGTGCTAGCAGCAATGTTTCTTATAAAGATTCAAACAGATTTAAGATAACAAATGTAAATATTTCAGGTTAATCTGGCTTTTTTCCCCTGGCCTGTCAGAGATTATGATATTTCTAAATGATCAAAAGGTGGTTTTCCAGGTTATTTGGATTCGTGGGATAAATTTGTGCCACATGTTGATTATTTGTGCTCTAAATATTGATATGTTTAAACCATGCTTTGTTTTCAGGCTGGCTGCGTCCTCTCAGTCAATCACTCAGCCCAACGTGTTAACGTGGATCAGTAACGCTCTACCTCAACCTTCACCAAAACTTAGCCGGGCCAACTCTCCCTGTAAGGTGAGCCAAGCAAGGAGTGAATGGGAGAGTGTTTGTCTTTCTGTGATGGACTGGTGCCCTCTCCAGGATGTACCCCCACCCATAGGGCCCGCCGACAGATGGAGATGGACAACAGTAGAACCCTGTGAATCTGAACTGAAATAAGTGGATTAAAAGATGAATGAATTGAAACAACATTGACCACAAACCAGCTAAGGAACCAAAGGAAACCTGGTCAACAAATGATTTGGATTAAACTAATGCTTGATAGTAAACTGAAACAAGTCTCTGACTAAAATTAGGCTGGGGACAAAAATTTAAAAATAAATAAAAATAACATCTCTTGGTGGACAAGTAAGTGGGACCATTAACCTGTTACTGTAGGCATCATTACATACCAAGCATGATGTTTATTACACGATCATTACATACATATGACAATGTATGCTTTTACAACAACCGTGGCTCAGTGGTAGAGTGCTTCGTCCAATAACCAAAGGGGTTTGAATCCTACTCTATCCAAATCATTGTTGTTGTGTCCTTGAGCAAGGCACTTTACCCACAATACCTTGTATGAATGGGTATGAGATGTGATCATAGACTGTAAAAAGAATGGACGGGACAAGCTCCCTGGTGGAGTGAAGCTATTTTTTTAGAGCTCCCCCTGCTGACTGGCTGCAGTATAGGCCATAAACCCCGCCTCCTCAATGTTAACAGATGGGATGTGAGTCAAACTGTGAATTTAAAATACTCGTCACATATTTTTTTCCCAAACCTAAACTCTGCTGTGATCATTAGTTATTATCACCCTATATTGTGTTCAAGTGCTCATTTTTCTATGAAGTTTGTTTTAAAAAAGTTATTTGAGGTTGAAAAACGTGATTTTACGTCATATATGACAATGATTGACAGCCGCGGATGTTGCGTAGCTGTCTTTCTGAATCGCAGTTACGTCGTGAAGGAAAGCCAAGATGCCATTTAACTTTTCCGTTCAGTTTTTTCATCTTATTTGAGCTGTCAAAATGACTTGTTCTGCAATAAACTTTTCTAAGCCGTTGGTAGAATTTCCAGCAGGAAAGATTCTTTTGTTCTTGGCGTAGCTGGGCTTGCGTAAGTCATCAGGGCAGTACGCTAAATGGGTGGGGCGTGTTACCACGGCTCCTCCTGCCGTACCCTACTGCGCAGACTCTAAAATTCTAAAAAACTTCTAAAATTGCAAGATGGCAGCGCCCCTAAGTGCCGTATTTGGCTTCATGAACGTTGAATGGGAACAGCTGCAGTGCACGCCCACTAGGTGAAACCGACACCAAATACGGATCATATTGAGTGCAAAGGCTAAATTTGATCGAACAGGCTCTCATCAGGTTTCCCTGTGTGTCCTCTTCGTCTTCTCTTACAGGAGGAACCATCAGCGTCCAGCAGGTAAATAACCCCCCATCCCACCAACCAGGAGGCTGCAGGTAACCAGTGAAGTTATTGACCTCTAGTATTTCACCTCATCTGTGTCTAATGAGAAGATAAATAACACATTGATACATCTCAAAGCATTAGATATCCATCCCTACCTGGTGGACAACAATAAACCTGAAGACGAGTGAGTAAGAGGGTCTTGCCAAATACTGAGCTGCTTTATAAACTGACTTGCAAGATGCCAAATAGTGTGCTGCTTTGTATACTGCGTATTCAGCTGTTTAAAAGCAATGTGGAAAAAAATGCTAAACAGTGCAGCCTCAGATGATGAGTTGCTGCTTTTAAAGACCATGAATGAGCACTAAGCCAAATAATGAGCTGCTTTGCAACACATTTAGTCATAGAATGAGACATGGTGCCAAATATGAGTTTAGTCTGCGATGCTTTCAGCAGATATGATGCCAAACACTTTGCTGCTATAAGTGCTGAATAGAAAGCTGCCGTGTGATGCCAGATAGTGAGCAGCCAATCAGCTGAGAGGAAGAGCAAGAGGACTGATGTTGTGTTGATCAGCGACGTGTGTGTTTCTATTCAGAAGTGGGATCCTGTCCTGGATCTCTCATGGTCTGGAGAAAGTTGTTCCTCAGCCTGAACTAGAGCGTAGAGAATCCACAGCAGCAGCTGAGCAGCAGGTGATGCTAAATATTCAATCAAAAAATGACTGTAAAAAGTATTATTCGGATTGATTTTTTATTTATTTTTTTTAAACCACTTTCCAATGCTCCATCGAATGCCCCTGGACATGCTATCATGCTAGTTAGCGGCCCTCCATTGTAGAAACTAGCTGCATATGTTCTACCACTGTTACAGATATAGTCACAGATGTAAAGAGTACTGATATATTGTACTCAAGCAGAAGTACTGTTGGTTGAAATTGTACTCAAGTACAAGTACAAGTAAGTCATACATAAAACACTCATGTACAAGTAAAACGTAGCTCAATTAAATAGTACTGAAAGTAAAAATGACTAATTATTTCCACCCTCCACATTTATTTTCGGTAATAAATCTTGCCATTTTCCCTTGCGTACAGTAAACATCTTGTGTATAAACTTAAAAAGAAAAAGACCAAATCTTGCACAAACTGTTTGTCAAAAAGTACAATTTGTTTTTAAAATAAAATAACACCAATGAATTCAATTCAAAATAAAAAAAAATCTAAGGCTTTAATAGATACATTCGTGAACTCTAGAACTAAAAAAAATAACCATTTAATGCTGTTTTGACACCGTGCATTACATTTAATCTGATTGGTCGGCTATAATGCGATGCATTTGATTGTTGTCTGGTCATTTCATTTTCTGTATTTTCACAATGTCCGTTGATCATTTTAAAATAAAAAATAATAATTTACTCAATAACGGTTGGGTGAAGAAATGCAACACATTTCTTTACTTGTTTGAAAACGTACTTAAGTACAAGTAAAATTAACAATTTAGAAATATACTCAAAAAAGTACAAGTACCCATAAAAGCAACTCCAGTACAGTAACTTTAGTACTTGTAATTCATTACTTTCACCTTTGGATATAGTTGAGCTAAATTTAAACCATAAAAATGCATTTTTTAAGAAATTGAATTCCCATTAATCAACCTGATATTGGATGTTATTAATGTTTGTAAATAAACAGTCAGATTTGATGTTATCAATGCGTATGGTTTTTTTAAAATAATCATTTAAAAATCATAATAAATGTGAAACATACCCTGGAAACAAGAAAGCAGAATTTTTCTTGCACTGAAACTTTTAGATTTTATTTCAACTTTTGATTGCACTGTTTTGCATTGCTTTTGTGTTTTTTGCAGTTGTGATTGATGGAGCCTCTGGTGACTCTGTTATTACATAATAACACAGTGCAGCTTTGAGCCCATCACTCTGTGTGTTTAATACAGTGTAATAATCCCACACTGCAGCTTCAAAGATCCAAATGTACCATCCCACTGTGACGTTCTCTTTACCGCCCCCTGCTGATCCGACGCTGCTCTTTGCGTTTCTCAGGTGTGTCCTCCTGCAGCGGCTCCAGGTTCCTCACCTGTCTGCTGTGTCTCTGCAGAGGCTCTAGTCACTGTGGTGGAAGTCGAATCCGACCAAGAAGACAGCAAAGCTCTCCCACCTAGGTCTGTTCACTCTGAGTCTGAGACCATCACTGCCAATTTCATCAGACTAAAACTAGAGTTGATGAAAACAAAGGCAGGATGAATAAAACTGTGTCAAATTTGATTAATATTTGTGTCAATGAATAAAAAGAAGAGAAAAATCCTCCTAAAGGTGAAATCTAATCAGGAGTGATGTAGTTGATTTCAGTTTTAAACAAATCGGCGGTGTCAAAACAATATACACTATTCAGATACTTGTGATTTTTGTTTGTGTGTGACAGGATTATAGACTGGATCAAACAGGGAATAGAGAAAGTTGTTCCCCAGCCTGAGATCTACATTAGAGCGAAAATAGACGAGGACCAACAACCTGAGCCTTCCGCAACTGGAAAAGGTGGGGGGTTTTAAAATGAAGGCAGTGGCTATCCCTATGGTTTGCCGTATCAATATACAGACATTCTATCCTTACGCAGCGCCAATATTTGGCCAGTTTAGGTCATGTTAAATTGCGTGACTAAGAGTAAGCCTAATCCTAAAAATTGTTGCGATATTGGGTTATAAGCTAACCCTAATCCTAACCCAAAGATGCTACGTACTTGTACTTCGGTAACCGTACCAATAGCACCAGGGGTTGTCCGTATAGCAAACGCACAAATAGACACTTTCTAAAATGAATTCAAATGGTGTAACATTGTGACCAACCTACTACTGTGTAGATTAAAGTATGAGCTCCACTAGACCTGTAAAGATTTGCTGTGATATCTGGAACCTTTCATTATCTTCTGACGCTTGCCTTGGTTTCCAATAGGGATGCACCGATCCGCTTTTCTCACCTCCGATACCAATACCGATATCTAATGTTTCCTTTTTGGCCGATACCGATCCCGATACATAAAAAAGCGCTGAATTACCCAACAAATGGTATGTCTCATTGTGTGGATGAGACTGGGATCATTCTTTCATGCATCAGACTTGACTTAAACATGTCTTGTATTTTTCTTTTTAATAAAAAAAAAAAAAGATATAAATGTACTGAATTACTTGTTTATTTAATAACTCTACACCAGTCCAACAATTGCTAACCAATAGCTTCTCTAGCTTTGTCAAGCAACATGTAAAACATAACATATTTAACTGGTTCAGTCAGCGCAACTAACAATGTAAAATAAAATAAAAAATAAATAATAAAGGCACTGAAAATGAGAGAAAAATAAACAGAAATGCTTTCTTTAAAATGGTTTGGTGCAAATAAGAGTTAAACATCCATCAAAAAACCAACAGCTTCTTTAGCTTGGTAAATAAAGAATACACAATGGGACTCCCAACTACCACTGGTTCAGTCAGTGCAATTAAAAATGTAAAATTAAATAAAAATTAAATGAGAAAGGAGCTGAAAATTATTCAACAAAAAAAAACAATGGCTGCACTAGCTTGGTGGAAAGACATTAAAAATGAACATAAATCAGCTTTAAAAGGGTTTAGTGCAATCTAAAATGTAAAATTTAATTTAAAACAAGGGTCACTGGTGTGTGTGACCCACAGAAGTGGAAATTTTCCAATGGATTCTCTAATATCAAGCATCAACAAAACATGTGTTTTAGAGACGTTAGCCAAAGTTAGCCTTTTCTTTATTTACAATATCACACACTGCCTTGAGCCCAAGGTTACAGAGAAGGCATTGATCATACAGTAAAACTCGTCCTTATTGTGATTCAGGTGTGTATCAATACAGAATGCTTAAAGTTGCTAGAGATTCTATTTTTTCAACAGATAAACACACAGCGTAAGTCTCATAGATCAATAAATTGAAGATCATTTGTGCTCAAAATTTCATCTTTAGTGTAAACACAGTTTATTAGCATTGTTTTGTGCAATGCATTGTGGGATGTGGAGTCCCGTAAACGGATGCATAGAAGTGTTTTTTACTTAATTGTTACATGGTTTATTTACCTAATAATATGATTAAATTGTGTGTGTTTTTTAAAACAGACATGGCCCCTCCAACTAGAAAAGCATCGGATACAGACAAGTAAGTAGAAGGACTAGTTTGTCTGTAGTCTGTAGATTTCCCGTAGGGTGATAACGTGTCTGTAAAGGTCATCTGTGTGTATTTCAGGTCCACTGTGGAAGTTGAGCAGCAGCCAAAGTATGTTGACCATCACTTTGTATTTTCCAGAACAAAGAATGTGTGCATGGTTAAAGAAAAAGAGAAAAATAAGATAAAATGTTTCCCGTTGTTATGTTCAGTGTAATGGGATGGATCATCAGTGGGATCAGTCGCATGTTGCCTCAGCCCGTCATCAGGCCGGTGAGTCACACAGACATTCAATGTTAAATAAATGTGATCAAATCACTCAAACTGTGTTTGGTTTACAGACACAGCAAGTCCCGACTGATGAAGTGCAAAGCAGTAAGTCTGACATTTTATTTACTCACTGTAACACATCACAGTTCAACTTTGGTCCATTTGATAGACTTTGGGTCAAAGTTTAGAGTGTTTTAGTAAAACGTTAGAGGTATAAAGATGGAGATGTTTGAGTTTTTGATACCTAAGAATGAACCCATGTATTGTAGTTCAACGTCCTAAACTCTTTTAATCCAAATGAAATACCGGTAGATGTTTTGCTTCTTTTCTTTAAACATGGTTACTTCCCTTCCTACATTTATTGCTGCTGTCATAATATCTTCTACTATCAGAAAACACCATAAGAAGGAATTTGGTGTCAGATATTTTTTTTTTATTTAAGAGTTGGGAACCCATAGTTGTGTATGGGTAGGCCTTATATCGGGTAACACAGCCTTATAAATCCTCCATAAATCAATCACGAGCGCCGCCAGTTTGAATCCACAATGGGCCGTGACTGTGGGACCTTTACATCTAACTGCTTCCAGAATTTGAAAAATAGATTCCTAATGTCAATGAAACTCACCTGGTCGAATTAAGATTAAAAAAAGAAATAATACATAATGTGAGAGAAAATATATGAAAACACAGGCCAAATGTCTTATTTCTATACACACATATTGTAACAAGAAGAGCACGCAAGAGCACGCAAACCTCCGCCAAACGCCAAATCTCCTGTTTTCTAGATATTGACAGTTATCTGGATCAATGATTCTGATCATGGTACTATGATCATTCACACTATTAAAGGCTTGGAAAAAATTAATATTGATAACATACAGTGAGGTCCACATGTATTGACGCCCTCATTTGTATTCAACATCGCAATGAAATGTGGAATTTGGTGAAGTATTTAAGGAACAAATCCAACAAAATTCAGTCAAATTTCATAAAAATCAGCCATTTATGAAAGGGACATATGAAATTTTTAATATTTGCCAATGATGAGAGATGGGGATTTTTTTTATTTTTTTAAATGATCCAGATTTAGTACATTGATCAGTATCCCCTCAAAAATGTTGTGGAATGTTCCATGGCGTAAGGTCCATCTTTGGTTAAAATGTTCTCAAAATATGTTATGATGATGTAATCCTGAAAAGAGACAAACAAGTTATTAAATGCCGGTGAAAACATTCCCTTCATAGCAGAGGTAAAAATACAGACACACTCACCTACATCCACACTAAAAAGATAAATACCTTAAATGAATAAGTATTGAATAATAAACTTAATCATATCAACACTTGAATCTCATGCAGTGTTAGGGTGAACGTGTATAGTTTCTGATCAAATTAGGAAGTTAAAGGTCATTAAAATTAGATCTTATGAATCAGATTATTCATAAAACAACATCATTCACCTGATTTCACAGGAACATGAAATTAAAACCCTAAAACTGTGTCATAGATGATGTGACGCTGCATTAGAAAGCTTTACATTGTCGCACAAATGCATAGTTTGACTTCTCCCGTCGTGTGGCATTCAGTCGTCCAAAAGAAAGGTGATTTGGTGCTGGAGGACGTGGACGAACACCAGGCAGAACAGGAAGTGATGGACAAACCTCAGTCACACAACAAAGAGGTTCTGCAGCCATTGGACAAGGTGAGCCTGACCATACTGACATCTGACTGAGATAATCAATGCTCCTGAGATCATTGGTGTAGACGTACTGATCTCAAGATCAAGAAAGAATAAGATGACTTTTTACAGAATAAGGAGCAGATGGATCCCCTGATGGAGAGAATAAAGAAGGAGACAGAGGAGGAGGTTCAGGCTCAGGTGGAGGAAAGGTTGGTATTCTTGTTTTTCTTTTAACTCTTGATAAAATCATGACGTGCACTCCTGGTACAAACCTTAACAGCTTTACAGGGTTTGGACTATTTGAAACAAGTCCTGCAAATATTTAGAATAAAAAAATAAATGCATTTAAAACCACTAAGAAATATTATGCTTTTATTTTGAAGTGGATTTAGACATAGAGTACCTCTCGTCCAGCTGAGTTGAGATTAAATGAGACCTATGAGGCCCCCCAATTAAAATGACTGAGACACTCCTGATATAAAGTGTTTGACCCTTTTCCTTTGTTTAAGATTTGAGACGCGTGTTTAAAGGGCTTTGGTGCATCTTTATCGCCTCACTGTTATTACAGGCTGCAGCAGGAGCGACTGGAAGCTGCCCTCGTGGCAGAGGAAGTGGCTCGACGTGCTGCAGAGGATGCAGTGAGACAGCTGGAGGCGGAGCAACTGGCAACGGTGGTCACCGACGTCCTGCCAGAGAGCAACGAGCAGTAAGTGAAACACACGCACAACCTGTGCTGAAGAACAGCCAACCTCAGCCCATAATGAAAAAGTCATTAGTAGGGTGTGTTTGAATCTGACGATACAATATATCACGACATCAATAATTACAAATTTCACTTTTACAATTACAAAAAGGCGTGAAATACAATTTAACACGTAAATACCAATGTCAAACTGTCAAGTTACACTTCTACAACAGATTCTGATTCTTTTAAAGGTGCAATATGTAGAATTTTCAACTTTTAAATGTCTTAAATAAAAAAATAAGTGTTAAGAAACATGCCCGGACCGGATATGGCGGAAGTTTTTTAAGTAAACACATACATCTATAAAAGTGCCCAGCATATTTAATGAAAATACAGTGCAATCAACTTCCAAACTAAAATGCATTGAGGAGTGAGGTAGTTTAACAAGGTCTGATGTGGTTCACTGACACCTAGTGACTAGGCCTTTACATGCTATGCATATGTTAGCGCAATGACATGATTTAAAAAAACGATTTGGCCATTTTTTGGATCATTACAATAATCGCACGGTGAAATATTGTGATATATTGCTGAATCGATTTTTTCTTACACCCTTATGTGACACAGTCCGATTGCCAGTGTTGTTTTAACTCTGAGGGTGTTCAATAATAATAATAATGATAATAATAATAATCTGCTTTTATTGTCATATACATACAGGTGCAGACACAAAATTGGTTCTGTGCTTTTAACCCATCCCGAGGAGCATTAAGGGTTAAGGGACTTTCTCAACATCCCACAGTGAATTGAACTCTTCAACCTAAAAACTTTTAAAAACAAACCCCGACCCTATAATAACACTGCACTGGAATATTTACTTTAATAGTAGCATATTAACACTGTGCGAACAAGATGCAGTTCCTGTATTTACTGAGTGTTGAAATGTTATTTCTATTGTTGTAAACAGATTACCAAACATCCAGGAGGAGAACGAGGATGATCCAGAGTGAGTTTAACACTGACCTCAGAGTTAAATTAGACGTTATTTTGGACTTGTTTACTAAAAGTAAGTAGTAATCAATTATCACGACACGGCAGGCTGCATATATATATATATATATATATATATATATATATATATATATATATATATATATATATATATATATATGCTGTATATACTGTATATATGAAATGCAATAAAATTACAATTGACAGATTTGCACATCAATTATCTTAAATACCTGCCGTACCTGTGTTACACACATTTTCAACACAGTTTTACATTTTTCCAATGATGTAAGTATTCCTATTGGAGCTTCAGTTTTTCTTGCCATAACTTTTTTAACTTGGCAAAAAATACCCACAATAAAACACATGTGGGTCACTGACTGACAGCCGCCATGTTTGATGTCTCAGCTCTTAGTGAACGATGAGTTCAGTCAAGTTATTCGCCCTGTATTAAAGATAAAATCATATAAACAAATGAAAATTTACCAATATAATGAACATTAAGCAATAAAATAAAATTTATTTCATTAGTGTTTTTATTATTGAGATTATTGTTATTCACATTATTACTATTAATTATAAATCTTTTGCATGTATTTTATTTTTGTTGAATCGCTTTAAATTATACAAGTTCATTATCAATGATAACTACAATAAATAACATAATCTCTTATTTAATGAGGAAATTTAAAGCACTTCATCTGGAAAATGACATTTAATGCCTTTAATGAGGATTCCATAGAATTCACCTCAAGCCATTTCCATCTTCTCCAGTGGGCTGGTGGTTGAGGCTGAAGCTGAAGCTGTGACTCAGGTGGAGATCATCGAGTCTTTATCTTCTCCCATTAAATCTGAAGTGGCTCCTGCTTCAGTGGAACCGCCCAGATCTGAGAAGAGAGAGCCGGAGGGCCCGGCCCCCCCACCAGTCTGCCAACAGCCTGAACAACAACTAACTCATGAAGCTGCGCCCACCACCACAGACAAGGTAAGATGTCCAAGAGAAAAATACATGTTCAGAGATAAAATTCAATCATTTCTACTGTTAGTTCACATCCTATAGCCTAGTTTGGCCACAATGGAGCAAATGATTAATTACAAACAGAAATGCATCAGTATATAAAATCAAACAAGGAGAAAATGGGGAAAAGACGATAGAATATGAATAGTAGCCAAAAACAATATTTTTTTTAAGCGAAAAAAATGATATATAATCTAGAATTGCAGATTCAAGGATGTGAGTGTTGTCCAATGTTTCCGGACCAGTTTACCTCTGACTGGATCAGTCTGACCAGGGCCGGCTTTAGGTCATTTGGTGCCCTAGGCAAGAGTGGACTTTGACTTTGACCCCGCCCCATAAATGAATAAAAATAGATTAAGTCTTTACACAGTGTATAGTTTACACACAGTTTACACAACATACCATTGAAAAAAAATAAAACCTAGTTTAAAATTTAGAATAATGCATTATGATACAATATAACACCTACAGGTATAATGCAAATGTCTCGAGGGAACAATAACAAAAATGGTGCAAAATCCAAAAGCAATGCAAAACAGTGCAATCAAAAGTTAAAATAAAATATGAAATTTTTAGTACAAGGAAAAATTCTACTGTGTTTGGTTTTACTAGTCAGTAACACAAATCTTAAAACCAAAAAACACAATGTGCAAACAACACAATAGAATTATATAGAATAGAACAAAATAAAATAAATGTAAATATCAGAAATCAGAAATCAGAAATGTTTTATTTGCCATGTACAGTTTTGAGGACAGTACAAGGAATTTGACTTGGTGGTTGGTGCACAAAACAAGCAACAAAAAGAAATAAAAGAAATAAAAACAGAACAACAAAGCACAACCCAGCAACAATAATAATAATAATAATGATAAATATAAAGGATGAGGGATAAATAAAGGATAGATAGAGAATAAAGGATAAATAGGATAAATATAAATATAAATATATATATATACAGTGCAGCAGGTATCAAGCTGGTGGAGGTGGTGATCGGGTGTGGGGGGGGGGGGGTTCAGTGGGTGACTTGGGGTGTGTTCATGTGGATGGTGGCAGAGGGAAAGAAGCTGTTTTTGTGTCTGGAGGTTCTGGTCCTGATGGACCGAAACCTCCTACCAGAAGGGAGAGATTGAAACAGTTTATGACCGGGGTGGGAGGGGTCGGCCACAATCTTTCCTGCACGCCTCAAAATCCTGGAGGCGTACAGGTCCTGGAGGGAGGGCAGATTGCAGCCGATGACCTTCTCTGCAGAGTGGATGATACGCTGCAGTCTGGCCTTGTCCTTGGCCGTAGCTGCAGCGTACCAGATGGTGATGGAGGAGCAGAGGATGGACTGGATGATGGAGCTGTAGAAGTTCACCATCATCTTTGTTGGCAGACTGAACTTCTTCAGCTGCCGCAAAAAGTACATCCTCTGCTGAGCTTTTTTGATAAGGGAGCTGATGTTCAGCTCCCACTTGAGGTCCTGAGTGATGATGGTCCCCAGGAAGCAGAAGTACTCTACAGAGCTCACTGTAGAGTCTCCCAGGGTGAGGGGGGTGAGGGGGGCTGGGTTCTTCCTGAAGTCTGCTATCATCTCCACTGTCTTTAAAGCATTGAGCTCCAGGTTGTTCTGGCTGCACCAGGACACCAGCCGGTCTGTCTCCCACCTGTAGTCGGACTCGTCTCCATCAGCGATGAGACCGATGATGGTCGTGTCGTCTGCAAACTTCAGGAGTTTGACCGACTGGTGAGAGGAGGTGCAGCTGTTGGTGTACAGGGAGAAGAGCAGAGGAGAAAGAACACAGCCCTGAGGAGATCCAGTGCTGATGGTCCGGGGAGCAGAGATGGTTTTTCCCAGCTTCACGTGCTGCTTCCTGTCAGACAGGAAGTCTGTGATCCACCTGCAGGTGGAGTCTGGCACGTTCAGCTGGGAAAGCTTGTCCTGAAGGAGAGCTGGGATTATTGTATTAAAAGCAGAGCTGAAGTCCACAAACAGGATCCTGGCGTAGGAGCCTGGGGAGTCCAGGTGCTGGAGGATGAAGTGGAGAGCCAGGTTTACAGCATCGTCTACTGACCTGTTGGATCTATAGGCAAACTGCAGGGGGTCCAGGTGGGGGTCGGTGATGTCCTTGATGTGGGAGAGCATGAGGCGTTCAAAGGACTTCATGACCACAGATGTCAGAGCGATGGGTCTGTAGTCATTAAGTCCTGTGATCCTCAGCTTTTTAGGGACAGGAACGATGGTGGAGGCCTTAAAACAGGCTGGTACGGTGCATGTCTCCAGTGAGGTGTTAAAAATGTCTGTGAACACTGGAGACAGCTGATCAGCACAGTGCTTCAAGGTAGAGGGAGAGACAGAGTCCGGTCCACAAGCCTTACGGGGGTTTTGTCTCCTGAAAAGTCTATTCACATCTCTCTCTTTGATGGAGAAAGGTGTCTCTGTAGGAGGGGGGGAGGAGGGGGGGAAGATAGGGGAGAGAGCCTCTGTAGGCAGCTGGGGTGAAACTGTAGCTTTGATGTGGGGGGTGAAGGTGTTGGAGTGAGGCTGGTCAGAGGTGTGAGGGGGGTTGGAGTCAGGTCTGTCCCATTGTCTGTCAAATCTACAATAGAACTCATTCAGACTGTTGGCCAGGCAGAGGTCGTTAGCAGCAGCAGGGGCAAAAGATTAGCAGGTATACTTACAGATTTTTAATATTAATACAATTAGTGCAATTTGGCGGCCGCCTGTGTTGCCTGTTGGGAAGGCTGGCCCTGTGTCTGACCAAGTGTTGGAGTAAAAAATGTATTGAGAGCAAAACTCACAGATAAAGAGAGTTAATTATTAATTTAATGACTAATGTCCTCCACACAGGGTTTTGTTTCTCCTCAGGATGGAGCAGCAAAACAACAACAGGAAAGCGAAGGTCAGATTATTTCCTCTCTAATGGACATCATGAATGTACTTCAGATTGTAGAAATGAGTTCATAACTCAGTTCCTCTCTGCTCATCCTTTTATGTTCACTTTTCAAACCTAGTGACTCTTTAAGCTCCTCCCACACAGCAGGTCCTAGAAGTAACTGATGTCACATGTCACTACCAGGCTGACTTAGGTGTATGATTGGCAAATAAACCAAGAAAAATGGTTCAAAATGTGTCAATATTGATCAGATATTGTTATACAAATCTTTATTCTACATAGTTT
Organism: Gouania willdenowi; assembly: GCF_900634775.1. Classification (NCBI taxonomy): domain Eukaryota; kingdom Metazoa; phylum Chordata; class Actinopteri; order Blenniiformes; family Gobiesocidae; genus Gouania; species Gouania willdenowi. Next base: position 39,230,184 of record NC_041046.1, read on the forward strand.
GGAGATTTGATTTACTTTTAATTAAAACAATCAGCAACCAATCATATGAATGCACTTCAGTTCAGCATTTTTTAACTGGTGGGTCGAGGACAGCTTATTGTCTCTCTTTTGACAGCCATGCTGTGAAATGCATGTTGCACAGGAAAATGTATAGATTTATGTTTTAAAAAAGATTGTGTGTGTTTTCAACAGATATTTTTTGAAAAACTAAATTTGGTTGAATTATGAAGCAAAGTGTGTCGCGATTTAATGATTGTGGCAAATTGTGGGTCCCAGGGTGAGACCAGTTGAGATATGTCTAAAGTTGAATAATTCAACTTTGTTCCTAATTTGTGTCTTTGGAGTCATTCATATTACACGTTGTATTTCTGCTCCCATAGAGAGTCTATCTACATAGATTTTCAATTACTGTTTTAGTGCTTAGTTACAATTCATCCAGTTCTTTGGATGTTATGACATAATTCCCTAGAAGAGCAGAAACATTACGGGGGACGGACTTTGACATTGCGCTTACCAGGAAAAGAGAAATAAGACTTTAAAAATGTTGGTAGGAGCAGCACTTGGACGCCAAAGGCAAGGAAAATGTATTTGTGTAGCGCATTTCATTTACAACGCAACTCGTTGTGCTTTACATGATCCAAAAGTGCAACAGAAAACATTCAACAGCTTAAAAATCAATTAGAACATTGAATTCAGCAGCAAAAACACCCTATCATCCATCTTACTACGGATCCACACGACTTCAGCTAAACAAGAAAAACACCTATGACAGGAAGTCTACGCTACCATGGAAACCATGAATTACATGAATGGAGAACTTCCTTGAGTAATCACTACGTCACAGCTTGTCAAACAATGTTACATATAACTGTCTTTCAGTTCAGCTAAGTAAGATTAATGCTATTATTGCTATTATCTAGGTCCTATACTGACATTTAAAAGCTATACTTGGTGTGAAAACTTTATTGCATTACTGACATTCACTTAAAATATTACCATGAAATGTTCTTTTTACCTGGAGGGGATTAAATGGTGAAAAATATAGTGTGAAGTTAAAAGTGACTAAATTGATCTAAGTCACTGGTTCTTAACCTTATTGGAGTTACTGAACCCTGTAAGCTTCAGTACATTCATCAAACCCTTTGTAATTGGAAAAATGAAATACAATTTTGTCAAAACATTGGTTTATATTTTGTGAACGGAGAACTTCCCCGAGAAAACACTACGTCACATGACGACCTCCACAAGCGTGAGTTTAAAGTGATTTTTATTGCATCAGCAGCTTCTAAATCATCTCTCGTTCCTAGTAGTAAAGGTACAAAGAAAGAATCAACATTGTGGGAGCTTTATGGAGGCACTGAGTTTTAAAGTGAATCAATCAGAGTGGATAAATGTGTGTTAAACTGTTCGTGCTGTCCTTTTGTTCAGTTTCTGAAGTTTGCTCTCCGATAAAGAGCTTCCTGCTTCGGTTCCCGCTCGCTGCTGAGTGTCTGCAGAGCTGCTGTAAATGGGTGCACGACAGCAGCCTCAACCCGACTTCGCTGCCCTCACCGCCCGAGCTCTCACAGCTCACACAGCTTCACAAGCAGGCGCACAAGTGCTGCATGAGCATCGTCAGCCGCCTCCGACGCCTTAACGCTGGCACCCAGCATCCTCAGCAGCCTTAATCTACCCACAACCCTTCATTAGCCCACCCTTAGAAACCCCCCAGAACCCTCTAATGACACATAGAACAAATCTTTGAGTGCCAAACTGATCTGCCTCAGCTGCCATCCCATCATGCTCTGCAGCTTCACCTGCTGCTGTCTCAGCTCTTAAGGTAGATGTTTCACTTTCAATCAGTTTGTGGGTGAAATTTTCATTAGGGGCACATTTGGGATGTTGAAAATCAATGATTAAAGGTTCCAGTAGCTCACCTAATTTTCCATGCTAGCTGTGCTGTATGACCAGCATAGTAGCAGTGCTGAATTCTTTCTCATTTTCATTTTTGTTTAACATGGGGTTGAATGATGAAGGTCTTTCCACTCCGTTACCTTTTTGTGGTAACGGAGTGGAATGAAAGTTGGTCACAGCCATCACACACTGAGGTACAACTCAATGGATCCTGTTTTACAACCTAATGTCCTTCATTGCCTTTTTAAAAATTGACATAGAAAGTTATTCTTGGGTTTCCATGGGTACGGTTGATGATAATAGAGTGGAAAGTGCTGAAAATCGTCAATCGAACCTGCATTACTAAAAAACTGGCAGAACTAGAAAGCTTTATTGAGCAATACGCACATGATATCTCAGTGGGTAATTTTTTTTCTGAAAACAATATGTTGAAAAGTATCGGGCCCAGACATGTTTTATTCTTAAATGTGTCCCTAGTGAATATTTTGTCCTTGTATGCTTGTGTGCTTTGCTTGTGTTACTGCTCAGCTTATTACGAGGCTTTTAAACCTGCATCAGTAACACTTTACCTGAAGTTTTATACATAAGGCTGACATTACGCTGTCAATATTATGACATGAGACCTATCATTAGCATGAATAAGGTGTCATGAAGGCTGTCATTAAGTGTTGTTTGTTACTATAATCCTAACCCTTTGTTACCCTAACCCAGGGGTCTGCAACCTTTACTCTCAAAGGAGCCATTTTGCTTCATCTCACCTTCTGGAGCCGAAAAAAATACCTTCTGAGTGAAGACAATTCTATACATTTAAATTTATATTGAATAATGTTTGATTAGTTATTTAGTTTAATTATTTAAAAAGCAACTTAAAAACTGTTTGAAATAAAATAAGAATAAATTTACATCAATAAATAACAAAACAATATCTTGCATCTTCAAATTCTCAAGCATCTCAGTTTACATGAACAAAATGTTATATATAGAATATTTCATGTATATATACATAGTTCATGTATTTGAAGGACTACAAAAAATAACTTGAATTTGAACACATCAAACACATCAGTCAACACATTGGCACTTAAATGAATCAATTCCCACACAATTAATGTTTCTTTCAAAATAGTCTTTCAATTAATGTAGTTATCTTACCAGGATCTTAAAGCGTAAGGTTAACCACAGGTGCAATAAGGAAAGTTGATGGTTGGTAGATTTTGCAGGAGGTGAAGTAGGAAGGTGGTATAGAATTATTGCACAACGTGATTCATTTTTAGATTAACAAATTGTTATATCATGATTTTATTTGGTGTCGGTGTCCTTAAGAAAATAACTTTTTGTTTCAATATTTTTTTAAACAATAGGGAGCCATTGCAAAAGAGTCAAAGAGCCACATAAGGCTCCAGAGCCGCAGTTTGCAGACCCCTGCCCTAACCCTAACCCGTGCCTTGCCTTTGACTCCCCATACCAAACTGAACAGCCCAGAACCATTCAGGGGGTGTCATCGAGAGAAATTAACCACAAACTTAACCCTAACCCCTAACCCCACTAGATCCCTCCACCTCACCCAAAAATGCCAACATAGCTCCAAAGGTGTCATAATTTAGTTAACATTTAATGACAGCCTTCATGACACCTTATTCATGCTAATAACAGCGTAATGTCAGCCTTTTGTATAAAACTTCAAGTGAAGTGTTATCCCAGTGTCAAATATTACAAAAATACAGAACAATAATTATATAATCTTTACTCTTCAGGAAGCCTCTGTTTGAGCTGCTGCTTGTTTCCTCCAGTGAAGCTGTGTGTTTCCTGTTCTGCTCCTTAGAGAGAAGAACCGGAACCACAAAACTAAAGATAGATGTGGAAAGAGGAAAAGGCCTGAACATACCCCAAATCATCACTACACCAGAGGGGGGCACTCTGACTGTCCCTAGAATCAGGTAACGAGCCACACACATCAACCAGTGGCGGCTGCTGGTCTTTCATGCAGGGGAAGCTCATTTTCTGCCTACTTCAGAAAATGTATCTGTTTATTTAAATGTGAATTCTAGTAGAATTCACATTTTGTTGTCAATAACTATTTGTAGATTATCACGCACGCACACGCGTAGCTGCTGCGTGCTGGAGTGTGAGTGTTTGGTCAAAAGTCTCACAACACAAGCAGTAACAGTCTCCACAAACACCAAAAACAGACAGAAGTTGATTCGCTATGAGAAGATCAGCAAAGTCTCCGTGTCAACACAGAGCAACGGACTTAAATATTTGAAAAACCCGCCTGTGTGCCTACAACGTCATACTCTCTGATTGGCTCATTTTGCTGTCAATCAAAATTGAATTAGCCTGAGACAGATCATCCAATCATCATCCATTATTCCAGCGTCCGGAACAGACAGATCCAGCCCACTGCTCCATAGACCTCCTGTGAAGCCCGGCGTCCGATGGGCGGGACTAAGTGCGTCATAACCGAGCATTTATCCAATGAGCGTCTAGTTTGACTGCAGTGGATCAACCCCTAAATCCTCTCCCATTGACTTCAATTGAAGCTGAACTTCACCACTGTTTATTAACACTGTGACGCTGCGGTAATGAATGAAGAACGTCACGCAGTCACTGTCAGTTTCCTGTTATAAGAAGCTGATTCTGAACTAAACATACATGTGTTCTGTCATATATTTAGTCAATGAAATGTACACACAACACTACATATTTGACCACTGATTTTAGGGGAAGCTGAGGTTCCCTTGTAGTCTTAAAGCATCCGCCACTGACATCAACCCACTCTTTTTGTTTTTTTTACTAGACATTTCAGGCGACCCCACATGGGGTCCCGACCCAAAGGTTGAAAAACACTGCGGTAGAACCAACGGGACATTCAAACCAATCTGTACTGTAATTCCCTGTCTGATCGACAGCTCTTCCATTGTTGTCCACCTTAAATTTCTTTGTATTTTTTGTTGTTCCTTACTGTTTTTAACCTGTTATTTTCTGTACGGTGACCTTGGTACCTTAAAAGGCGCCTTTAAATAAAATGTATATATATATATATATATATACATATACATTTTTATACACATGTATATATACACAGTATATATTGTATATCTCTAATGTCAAATCAACCAATCAGATGTCATATGTCTTTCCCTTTAGTATTGAAATTGTTCATGAGATTGTTATGATGCTCAGCATGTTTAACTCAAGTATTCTCATATCCTCAGTCATGCACGGGACGACCAGTCTGCAGACGAGGGCGACCTAAAGCCCTGCTCCAGTCAGGAAGACCTGCGGCTGTCGGACCAAGAGTAAGACGCACAAATGACGTGTTGCCAGGTCTGTTCTTCGTTTTCCAGCTGCCCGTCTGTGTTGACATCCAGTTGTCATCCTATAGGACACGGCCTATGTCATCAGCCAGTGTTGGCAGTGTGGTGATCCAGGAGCGACTCAACGAGCTGGTCCAGCTCTTCAAAGGTCGCACTGAGCACAAGAAAGAGCGACTGTTGGACCCGGACGATTCGGAGGAGGAGAGTCCTGCAGCATGTTCGTACCTTTAACTCAGGGATTTTTACCACTGTGTCGTACCACATGAATGTGCTTGGAGATGATATGTATGCAATGATGAACAGTCTACTTGGATTGGATTTAAAGAAGTAAATATTGCAAAAACTTGCAGAATCTTCTGATACAGATTGTTGTCAAGCATTGTAAACAAAGTAAATTAGGTTAAATCTAAATACTTCTCTATCCCACTAAACCAGGGTATTTTCTATTGTTAGGCATCCCTTTGCTAATTAATGCTTTAAAACGTCCTGTTATATACTTTCAACATTTCTTTTATTACACAATTACTTCTACTTTATTTGTACATATAGCTTTACTTTTTGTGCTCTGATGGACTTGAGCCATTAGAGAGGTGGAGAAAGGGCCCTGCCTGTAAGATATGATATCACCACAGTAATGCAATCGTCCTTTATGGAGCTGGGTAAATATAGTTTTCCAAACAAAACAAACTTTGCCAAAACTTATTTTAGTTCAGGAGCCAAATACGGACCAGTGGGCCACAGACTTTTGGCAGAAAAAAACGAGTAAATTCAACCTTAATGTGCCCGAGTTTGCACTTCCGCTTGGAAATGATGTGTAAAATATGTAAGGCACCCACAATATCCAAGCAATAGCTAACAGATATCAGTCTCTGCAAGAACTTTTTAATTTTCTTGATATTTTTTTATTCAATTTGGGATAATTTTATGAAATAATTTGGGGAAAATGGCAGGATTTTGGAACAATAGAAAGGTAAAAATGTCGTTATGTAATAAGCATAGGGAAACTGTGAGCCCTGCAAATATTATATTTTAATTGAAATTTGTGTTTTTGGAGGAATATCTACAACTAAAATAGTTGGAAATTTACACAATGAGTCATAGTTATACTGTCATTTCCACTTTCTACTGAGGGCCAAATTGGATCCGCTAAAGGGCCGGATTTTGCACATGTAACACTTTGTATTAACTAACCTCAGGCTACACTTTGTCCCTGCAGCTCCCACTAAAGCCCCCCCACCCCCGCCTCCCCCACCAGAGGAAAAAAAGGAGGAGCCGGCAGCAGTTGTGGAAGAGGACGACTTCCAGTTTGAGCTTCTGGGATTTCCGCTTCCAATCCCCAAACTGCCAGTGATACCTGATTGGCTGCAAAGCATCATGAAGTACCGCTTCCCCTCCAGCATTGACCCCTTCACTGGTGAGAGTCACTATATCCAGGATGATATAGGACACAAACATGATCCAATAGCAGGTCAGTGAACCCACTGACGATGGATCCCGCAGCAGAGGTGAAAGTAATGGATTACAAGTACTCACATTATTGTAATTAAGTTGCTTTTATGGGTACAAGCACTGTTAGCCCCGCCCCTTTTTTGAAAACTAGCATCTGTGGGCTCTACAATCTGTGGTAAGTATGTTGGATTGAGACAAGAGTGAATAGAGAGGTGTATTGAGTAATGAGTAGCTCGTTAGCATAGCATAGATTATATTTTAAAGATTTAATAGTATAAACTGGGTGTGTCTTAACTGCTCCAACAGCCCGCCCATATTCAAGGAATTTTTTTGAATTTCCCTCCTAGTGGCAAGTCAGGAGAATGCAGGCGTTTGGTTACTCTGTAACCATCCTCTTGCGTTAGCTTTCTATTAGCATCTCTTATGATATTGGGTTGGTTTTCACATGGTTAAATCAGACTAAATCAGCTGTAAAATACACTAAAAAAGATTACCATCCAATTTGTTTTTCATCTCTTGGTTAGCTTGTTAGGCTTCCAAAACAGTTATAATATTGGTATTAATATTGATTTCAATTTTCTATTAATGGTAAAATGATCCTCAAGAGAACTAATGGGTAAACTTGATATGAAACATATTTTAATACTGGTTTACTACATAGTTCTATGTGTAAACTACAGAACTATAAAACGGTTCACCCAATTTTGCATTTAATTATATTGTAAATGATAGTTCTTATATGATGTTAATGCCAATTCCAATTAGAAAGTAAATTATTTGAACTCAATTACAATTAAATTACGATTACGATTACAACAGCAACATATTTTATTACGGTTTAAATTATTATTATGTCATAATTGTACTGAATTACCAATTACGCATTTACAATTATAATTGACCCCAACCCCTGGCCTCCACAGATCTGATCTATGTTGTCTGGCTCTTCCTGGTGGTGGCGGCGTGGAACTGGAACGTGTGGCTGATCCCAGTCCGCTGGGCCTTTCCTTACCAAACGCCCGACAACATCCACCTGTGGCTGCTGGCAGACTACACCTGTGACCTCATCTACATCACAGACATCCTTGTCTTCCAGCCGCGGCTGCAGTTTGTCCGCGGCGGAGACATCGTGGTCAGCAGAGGATTTTAAGTCAGAGATGAGAGTGAAAAATGCTTCATTAACCTGTGATGTGATTGTGTTCACAGTGTGACAAGAAGGACATGAGGAAGAATTACATGACCACCGAGAGATTCAAGGTGAGAAACAAACAGTTCTGCACAATCCCCATAACAACTTCTTATTATATGTTATGACTTGGTATCATTATGGTCAGAACGGACACAGACTGACTTAAAATGTGCTTTGACCTGAAATCTCCACAGAAGCTCAGAGAGAACTTTGATCTTTCCTTTCATTTCTTTATTTTCAAAGGACAGCACTGACATAAACAATTGTTTATTTTTGTTCAACAGAAAAAAACACAAAACGTCTCCAAATTAAATAGAAATTGTTCAAAATCAAATGAAGATCATAAAAGAACTGATCTGTCACTGCTTGGATATTAATATATATCATTTATATACGTGGAAGTCTCCTGTTCTGTGGCCCACTTGAGATCAAACTGAAGCTTATTTGGCCCCTGAATTAAAATGAGTTCAACATCTCTCATAGATGATTAGCAGGCATATGAACTACATCCCATCCTCATAAATAAAACAACCACATTAGATTTCACCACATTACTTAGATATTAACGTTTATACAAACTGGGTTCAAACCTAAACACTCCAAAAACCATTGTTGATTCTTTATTCCATCCTCAAATAACTACAAGACACATACAACTAAATTTAAATATGTTGCACAGGCGATGATTGTCTCGTCTTTGTGGTGGTTTCAGATGGACGTAATCAGCCTGTTTCCCATGGAGGTTCTTTATTACTTCACTGGAGTGAACTCCCTGCTGAGGTTTCCTCGTCTGTTGAAGGTCAGCTTCACTGACACCATTAGGTTTGCCTGAGACGATGCCGACAGTGTGTTTTTCCTTCTCAGTACACGGCTTTCTTTGAGTTCAACGACAGGATGGAAGCCGTGATGAAAAAAGCCTACATCTACAGGTGAGGGTACCTGGAAGAGCAGGATGTGCTTTGGGAAACCCATACTTAAGTTTGCATTTAGATCTTTTTTAGAGCCTCAGAGTGAAATATCACAAAATCAAAACATAATCCTGTTGTTTTCATCATTTGGTTCTGATTTATTTATTTGGATTCACTTACGAATGAGCCATATTTATTTATTTTTATTTACTGTCCAAGCTTTAAAGGGTTTGATTTACACACAGAGACCCTTTCTGCTATCGTTAGAGTAAAAGTTTTGTGTTGTCCAGCATGTGTGTATGTTTTCAAATACATTGTGCTGAACTCTGGTAAAATAGTGCTTCAAACACAGAAATATTAAAAGAAAGACAAAACAGAGTATTTCCTGTTATGAAAGAAGTTTTGACCAATTTGTATTTTTGTGTCAGGGTGATCCGGACCTCCACCTACCTGCTCTACTCTCTGCACATCAATGCCTGTTTGTTTTACTGGGGCTCGGCCTATGAAGGACTGGGATCCACCAAGTGGGTCTACAACGGCAAAGGCAACGCGTAAGAAACACCGTACATGTAATTATTTAGACGTAATAAGAGACAATATTCTGACGTTGAGCCCACACTAGAAACAAAGACCAGGAGAAACACACAGTAACAAAACCAAAAAGCAGGATCTAGGATAAAACATGGACATAAACAGGACAGAAAAGGTGCTCCACTGAGAATTTTACCTATAACCTTTTATAACCTTAAAGAAAACAGAAACTTACTCAAAGCGCCACAAACTAAAGTTACAAATGAACACGTTCCAGGTCTAGACTATAGGAGCAGGAAGAAGAATACAATTCAGATTTTTTTGTAATATAGTGTCATCATTCTCCTAAACCAATGTAAGACTGAATGTAAAAGCTCAAAACCAGTAAAAAAAAAAAAAAACAAACAAAAAAAAAATATCTAGTTAAAAATTAGAATTTTTGTGCTTTTGGTTTCTTTTCCTCTAAAACTGCCAAATATATATACGTATTTTCAACCTTTTAAAAAGCTCTGTTTGAATTCCATCAACAGAAGAAATACACATTTGCTTTAAAGGTTAGCTGTAGTTGTGTAAGCTCTTTCTAAAGATCAAACATTCTCAGGGGTGCACATAAGTGTTGTGTATGAACTATGAATAATAAATGTAGATATTTAACCTTTATTTTAGCAGGAAATCCTTTGGGATTAGTGTATGAAAACCCCAGAAATGTGTTGGGAAGTCACTTTGGCAGAGTTTTTGGGGCAAACACAAGAAAACACTTATGCATCCCTCTACAGAACTCCACATCCCACAATGCAATGTGCAAAACTTTTCTGACTTCGTAAATTAGAGAGTGCCTACAGTGGAGTTCAAAACAAACTTTCCAGTAGCAATTTCAATCTTTTACATTATTTTTTTGGCACATAATCCATGATTTATTGATTTATTTTGTTTATTGATTACATTTATTTATTGATTAAATGAATTTATTGATCTATGGGGTCTACACTTTGTCTTCATCTGATTTTTTTTTTTTTTAATGTCTACAGCAGCTTTGAATAGAGAAAGACAGTCAGAAAGAGAGTGATGATGATTATGCAATTCTTTTACATGCATCTCAAATGGGGGTATGTGTAATAGTCATGAACATGAACTGAAAATACAAGTGTAATTTCTGCTAATTTTCCGCAGACCGTTAATGATAAAAACTGTAGAAAAAAAGTTAGATTCTTTAAAATGTGTGTTAACATTCATTCATTTCATCATTGAGGTGACAGTGAAAGTACAGATACCAGAAAAAAACTTCTTAAGTACAGTAACAAAGTATTTGTACTTAGCTACTTGTCAGCTGGTTTGTCTTCGTGCAGGTACATCCGCTGTTACTACTTTGCCGTGAAGACGCTGATTACCATCGGGGGTCTGCCTGACCCAACCACAGTCTTTGAGATCTGCTTCCAGCTCATTAACTACTTCGTTGGTGTGTTTGCCTTCTCCATTATGATTGGCCAGGTCAGTCCACCACTGTCTGTTAGTAGGAGGTCTGCTTGTGATTCTGGGATGTCATCCTGTTATGTTTTCATGTTCAGATGAGGGATGTGGTCGGAGCAGCTACTGCGGGGGAGAACTACTACCGCGCCTGCATGGACAGCACCGTCAAGTACATGAACTCCTACCACATCCCCCAGAAGGTCCAGAACCGCATCAAAACCTGGTACGACTACACCTGGAAGAGCCAGGGCATGCTGGGTAAGGAGCCTGTGCTGTACAGGAGCTGTCAATGTTGTAGACCAGTGGTTCTCAACCTTGGGGTTACAAGACACTGGGAGGGGGTAGCCAGAATTAAAACAAGAATTTACATCGTTAAGATGACTTTATACCATGGCGCAAATAATAATAACTGGATAACAGTGGATATTATTCAGATAAATAAATAAATGTGGTTATCACAAACTCATTGAAGAATAGACCATCATTTTGCTGACTTTATGGATGGGCCCCAAAAAGCTTCCCCCTTTATTCACCCTTATAGATGGCCCTGTCTCCACATGACTGTTCTGGAATGTTCTTGTCTGTGTTTAACCACTTTCAGCTACAGTGGGGGTCCCTGGTTTCTGGAACCTTTATTTTGGGGGTCACGGGCTGAAAAGGTTTAGAACCACTGCTGTCGATATAAGTTACAACAGCCAACCTCCACCTCTGACTCCTCTCAGTACTGCCTGTGAATAAAAGATCTAGACCATTTAAATTTGGTCTGTTTCTTCACTGGAGGTCTGATGTGTATTTTGGTCGAGTGAAGACCTTTCGTCTGCTTTCACAGACGAGCAGGAGCTCTTGGTGCAGCTTCCGACGAAGATGAGGCTGGACATCGCTGTGGATGTCAACTACTCCATCGTCAGCAAAGTGGCTCTGTTTCAGGTCAGAGAACCGAACTGACACAAAAAGACAACCAAAGGTTGAGTGACAGAACTAAACATGACATAAACAGCTGAAAAATGAACCCACAGCCAGATCTACACACTGATTGGCTTATGATTTTGTCACTCATAAAGGACCAATCAGATGAGGCGCCTATTAACGGCAGAGAGGATGCTGCTTTCCCATCGCTCGTCATTATTTACATCTTATCTTTTATTGCATCTTTTCTTTTATCATCATACTGTATCTTGATGCAATTTGTCTTGTGTTGTTCTGTGTTGTTATCTTGTCTTGTATTATTGCATTCGATTGTGTTTTGGTGTATTTTACTCCAGGCTTAGGGGCACCACATGAAGCCCTCGGTCTAATTTTGTGTATCCCCCAAAGTAAGGCAAGGCAAATTTATTTGTATAGCGCATTTCATACACAAGGAATATTAATATGCTTTACATGTTTAAAAAGTGCAACAGAAAACATTCAATAGCTTATAATCAATAAGAACAATAAAGTCGGCAACAACAAAAAAACATTTAAAATCATCAGTAAAAACATTTAAAATCATCAGTAAAAACATTTAAAATCATCAACAAACACATTACATCAACAACATGACCAAAAATCTCCCTCTCAATCATACGCAATAGAGAAAAAAGTTCTTTTAACTTTTAAAAATGTTCACATGTGATGCTGACTTCAGCTCTGCTGCAGTTTGTTCCACTTCTTTGCAGCATAACAACTAAAAGCAGCATCACCATGTTTACTGTGAGCTCTGGGCTCCACTATCTGACCTGTGTCCATAGATCTGAGAGACCTGCTGGGTTCATACCTGACTAACATGTCACTGATGTATTCTGGACCAAACCCATTCACTCATTTATACACCAGCAGCAGAACTTTAAAGTCTATTCTGAGGCTGACTGGGAACCAGTGTAAAGACTTTAAAACTGACCTCTTTGTTCTGGTTAAGACCAGAGCTGCAGCGTTCTGAACCAGCTGTAGATGTTTGATGCTCTTTTGGTGGATTCCTGTCAGAAGACCATTACAATAGTCCAGTCTGCTGGAGATAAAAGCATGGACCAGTTTCTCCTGATCTTTCTGAGTCATTAAACCCTTCACTCTGGAGATGTGCAAATGCACATAATAACTACAAAAATGTTCAAATTATACTCCAAATATTTGTATTTTATTTTATTAGGAACAAACACAAAAGAAAAAAAAAAAGACAAAAATGAATCCAAAAACCCAAAATAACAACCAAAACACACAAAATGACAGAGAATTATATAAAACGACAACAAAAAACACACAAAAAGGCTCCGATAACACATAATATAACAACAATCACACACTAAATGATTGAAAAATATTATACATAGGAATTACAAAAATATACAAAAACACAACAAAAGCACACAAAAATGCTCGAAAACATCCCAAACAACAACAAAAAAACAGAAACCCATTGTTCTTTCCTGTATTAAACCTCAGATGTGTCGTTATTGTCATGTAAATGTTGATAATGTGGCTCTTGGATTAGATAATCAGAGTTTTGGGGCCCCCGCTATGATAAATTACCCATCTCTGTTGTAGCTTTGCATCCTATCTAATATTATTGTGTGTTTTGTTACTGTATCTTATCGTGCCTTGTATCTTATTGTATAATTGTGTATATATGTACATTTATTTCATCTTCTGTCTCAGGGCTGTGATAGGCAGATGGTGTTTGACATGCTGACGAGGCTCAAATCCGTGGTTTACCTGCCTGGAGACTTTGTGTGCAAGAAAGTAAGAAAACAAGTTTATTTGTCCGTGTGTGTGTGTGTGTGTATCCACGTGTCTGTGTGCATCAGGGGGAGATCGGCCGTGAGATGTACATCATCAAGCAGGGTGAGGTCCAGGTGGTGGGCGGTCCAGACCTGCAGATGGTGTTCGTCACCATCAGAGCTGGCTCGGTGTTTGGAGAGATCAGGTCAGAGCAGGCGGTGATCATCCTGTCATCTCATTAGAGAGCTGTTAGTGGGTCAGCAGATGTCTGCTGTGTGTTTGTTTGTGTTTACATTGGAGAAACACACACTGATGTCTGTCATACATGATATTTAATATGGGATATTTATGCAGATTGTTTGTGTGTGTAGAGGGTCAGTGGTGGACTGGGACCAAAATTCAGCCCTGGCATTTTGTGTCCAGACCACCCCACTACATTAACAGTAGACACCATGTAGAAGCCATTATTAAGTCAGTGATTTTCAACATGTGGCTCTTCACGTCTTAATTCTAATTATTAGTCCCCCAGAAAACCTTAAAAGGGGGAACTTTTTAACACCTTTTTAATCTATATTCTTTGGCCATTTTGCAACTTCCTTTGTCCCATTTTCAAAAAGATCTGACATTTTTTTCAGATTTTAGCTACCTTTTGCCAATGAATTTCCTTTTTTTCCTATTTTTTGTCAGTTTTTGCAAGTTTTTGACACTTATCAATATTTTGTCCTTTTGTAATATTTTTGGGCCACTTTTCATCCAAATAAGCTTCAAATACAACTTCTTTCCCCCTTCATTTTGCCTCATTTTGTTCCACATTTTTCTGCTTTTTCACTATTGTTTTCCACAGTTTGCCCAATGAAGCTACCCTTTGCCATTACATACCACCTGGTTCCTCTTTATTTGCTTATTTTTTGGTTACTCTTGACTGCTTTTGGTCCATTTTAGTCACTTTACACTTTTACACTTGGCACTTTTGGACTATTTTTGGTCAAAAAAAAAACTTAGCAGACTGGACCGACCCACTTCGGGTCGTCGGCCCACCGCACAATGCCAGGTATGCCAGATGGCCAGTCCACCTCTGTTGAGGGTCATCAGGTTTTCTTTTTTTCAGACCAATCTGTGCAACTTTCAGAGATGATTGTTGCTTTAAATCTCTAGTCAGCATTTTACTCCACCTATGTTTGATCTTCAGTAGCTTGTCCTTCCTGACCACACCTTAATAGTATACTAATTCAAACCTCAACATCCTGCCTTGTATATGAGGAGAAAAGAAAGGCCCTGAATGCACCGTCTCTATTGAAATTGAAGGCTAACAAAGTTCAAAACATTCTCACTGAAGTGTGAGCTTAATCCCAGCTCTGTGGGTGAACTTGTAAATCCAGCTGTGCTTAAACTAAACGGTTGTTGTTTTTTCTCAGGCAGAGAGGAAGCCTGCCCAAAACATTCATTGTTTACATTCCTGATACGCTTAAATAAGACACAGGGCCTAAAAAAGTAACAAAGGCAGAGTCTTTTTTACCACAAACTGCCACTGAGCGGCGTTAATGAAACACATTTAGAGACACATTTCAACAAGTAACTTAAATCTGAAACGGATATATTTAATAACTGTTCATTTTAATTTAAAGTTTAGTTATTTCTTTTGGTTCTCTGCAGACTAGGAGGGGGCGCCCTGGCATATTTCACCAGGTCCTATTTTTACCCCCCAGCACATATGGGGTTCCGAATGTAAAAACTCGGTCACTGTTTCATAGCTGACATATTTCTAACATTTAGCCACTTTCCTCACATTTACTTAATTTTTCTTTCATTTGAGACCAATTCATGTAAAACAGCGTGTTCTATATCATTGTTAAAAATGTGTAGACATCAAAATAAATCTAAATGTAAAAGTTAAATCTAAATGTGAAAGTTAAAAAAATATATAAATATTAAATCAAAATGTAAATGTTAAATCTAAATCTGAATGTTGGTCACCAAGTGTAAAGCTAAATATAATTCTACAAAGTGATCAGGTCAGAGTCCATCACGCGGCCCCGCCCACCCTCCAAGGTCTTCTGCTTCTTTAGTGTCTTCATCACTGGCAAAAGTGAGTTGACTACTTGAGCGATTTAGATTGAACTTGTACATTTAGATTCAACATTTACATTTAGATTTATTTTTGTACACACTTTTAACAATGATAACTTGCTGTTTACATGAATTTCCATCTCAAATTAAGCTAAATGTTCAAAATATGTTTCATTCTGCGTCCCATACAGAACTATCCCTATAAAACTGTGTTAATGCTGTATCTTACCTGACAGTAATGCAGCAGGTCAAATAACAAACCTTAACGTCACCAGACCACGCTTGAATCACTGAAAGAAAAAAACATGTTAATTAAATCATGTGATATGCCCTCTCCTCCTCTCTGAATGGTCAGTCTGTTGGCGGGAGGCGGAGGTAACCGACGTACGGCCAATGTGAAGGCACATGGGTTTGCCAACCTGTTCATCTTGGACAAGAAGGACCTGGCAGAGATCCTGGTGCATTACCCTGAGTCCCAGAAACTCCTCCGCAAGAAGGCAAAGTAAGAGCAGGACTCATTATGGGCACACCTGCTGCTGGATCCATCTGGTCCACAGTCTATTCTTTCTCATTAAAGAATGAAATAGTCGTTTTTAGAATGTGATGATTGTAAGAAATGGAGAGATCTGCAGGTTTTCTTTCAGAGTAAAACATTTCTGAGCGTCTTAAAAAGTTGCACCTCGCGGTCTGTCACCTTCTGCCATTTCCTGGATTAGACGAGTCTCTAATCAGCTCACCCTGCTTGTTCCACCTTGTGACGTAGAATGGGGTCAGTCCAGACTTGTGATCATCCTCCCTGATAGGTTCACTCAGACCATAAACCTGCAGCTTGATGGGAGCTGCATCCTCACAAATGTGTGTGGTTCAGTTAGAAAAAAAGGTGTCCACAGGTGTGAAGAAAGCTCTTTGTCCTCTGAAATTTTGTTGTTTCTCTACAGGAAGATGTTGACCAAAGACAAAAGGCCTGATGAGAAGGAAACAAGGAAGGAAGAAGTGGTCATTCCACATCGCCCGGACACGCCAAAAATGTTTAAGGCGGCGCTGAAAGTGACGGAGCAGGCGGGCATGGAGGCAACCTTCGGCAAGCTAAAGAAAACCTACAAACCTGCCAACGGCGCTGGAGAGGTACGTATCATACAACAAAGCCACATACTATCCACACACACTTAAACATCTGGTACTAACACATCAGCCACTGTAATGTAGGTCACATCTGGCCCAGCTGGGGGTGCTGATGAGCCCTGAGAAAACACAGGCCGAGCAGGCAGAATACGAAGGGTGCGTTCACACCAAACGTACATTTACAGCGAGACGGCTGCAGCGGGAGGGGAGGCAAACAGTGACGAGATGTCGCTTGAATTCGCTTGAAAAGTTCACATTTTTCAACTTTGAGCGACCTAGTCGCTGGTATCGCACAAGTCGCGTCGCTTGAAAAGGAGGTCACTTGACATTGCATCATTTACATTGATTTTGAATGTAATTTATTCACTTCAGTCGCTTCAATCGCCTCAGTCGCGTTCAGTGTGCATGTACTTTAATGGTTCACTGAAGCAGTTCATAAGTCTCATTCTTATTAGTAAACATTGCATTTAAACCAGTTTAATCAAAACTAAACTGAGTGGATCTTAAAGGGTTCTTTACTCCAATCCAGTAGGTGGCAGAAATTCAGCTGAAAATTCAAAGAAAAAAAAAGAAGTTAACAGATGCACAAAGTTACAATAGACCTTTTTCACGACAACCGGAAGTAGCGCCTCCTGGTGCCGAGTAACTTCCTGTTATTGCAGGTCTAAGGGAAAATAGGTCTTATTTTTTCATCAGCATTGCTCAACTTGTCAGCTTTTTCGGCAGTAACAATCACTCTAGAATTTACCCACACTTAATTTGATAAATATATCATGTTTTGTCTGAATAACATGCAAGAATATATTTGTTGTATTATTAGTGCTAAACTGTTTTATCTGTTGCTGTCGTCTCTGTCTCTTCAGATGCCCTCCTCCGTTTCTCGAGCCCCGCCTCCTTCCCCGATGCACCGGCGCTCTCCCGTCCCTCTGAGCAGGGACGTGGATGACGATGATGACATGGTGTCAGAGACGGCCGACAGCTCTGTCGTCATCCGGATGACGTCGAGGCACGAGGGGGAGGAGCTCCTGTCTGTGGAGGTGGCGGAGGAGGAGCCGAGTGGGAAGAAACCAGAAGGAAGAAAGTAATAATGGATTTCTTACTTCTACTCCTCCTTGGTGTGATTCCCAGGATTCCCAGAATGCCTTTCACCTACCAACAAGGAAAAATGAACTTTAGGTGAAAGACCGATGCGACTGTTTCACTGGAGGCAAAAGTTCATCCTGTTGTTATTTCACTTTTAGATCCTTTGCCAATCTGATCGGTTTTTCAAATACAATTGAATTTAATCAGAAGCACGAGGCGAGGAAAAACAACATGGAAAAAGAATAACAGAAATAATTAAAGGGAAGGAAAAGGGTGGTGGAAGAAATAAATTGAAATATTTATTGGAGGAAAACAAAAACAGAAAGGAAGACTGAATTAAGAAAGGAAAGAAGGAAATGCAAAACTGAAGGAAATGGGTCTGGGAAGGAAGAATTTATAGGGAATAAAACAAGAGAGAACAGGAAAACTGAAATTTTAATTAGTGAAAAGTTTGAAAATTAATTCATTAGTAAAAGAAAAAAGGAAGGAATGAAGGAAGGAAGACAGATGATAACAAGGAAGGAAATTGTAAAAAGAAAATGAAGGTATGAATCCCTTTTATATTCTTCAATAGTTTCTCACCTTATTTATGATATTTTTTCTGCTCAGCCACTGCCTCTTTCTCATATAGATACTGTATGTGAGACAAATCAACTTTTAGTAGCAGCTTTAATGAAGAAATCTCTTCTAAGCGTCTTTATTTATGTCTGAATGACTGTTTGGGAGTTGTGGATTCATACCAGTGCTGCTGTGGTATCATTAGATATGGTTAAGTATGGGTTCACTAGAGGGATAAATGCATAAGTAACACCTTTTGTATGTCTGAGGCGTCTCTAACACGCCTTAAATAGTTGTTGGTTTGGTTTGACTCGCCGTCTGCGTAACGACTAAATTATCAGGTTATAGATGCACCTCGGTCCTCCTCCTTTGTTCAAAGATGGTTAAAAGTTGACTCTTTTTAGGCTGCACTAAAAATTCCAAATAATTACTTTAGATTAATACAGTAAAGCCTCACAGATCAATAAATGAAAGATCATTTACTTGGAAAAAAATTTGTAAAATGTTGAAATTGTCCATCAAAAGTTTGTTTTTATCTCCACTGTAAAATCTCTATTATTGATACTGTCGGAAAAGCTTCATGCATTGATTATGGGATGTGGAGTCCTGTAAATGGATGCATGGAAGTGTTTTCATTTCATTTTTACTAAGATTTCTTGTATTTGCCACTAAAATGTGTGAATGTGAGAGTGATTGGGTGAATGAGCTGATATGTAAAGCGCTTTGGGACTGCTTTTGGGACTGCTTCAGTGTGGTTATAAAGCGCTATATAAATCAAGTCCATTTACCATTCCATTACCATAAAAACTAACAAAATGACTTCCTAACACATTTCTGGTGTTTTTTTGTGCACTGGAAGTTGTGGCAAAACAATGGTGGATATTGATTTTGGAGTTTCCACAGAAAGATTCGACTCAGGCCAAAGTTAAATGTCCCGCAGAGTGAGGTGATGTCACAGGGAATACCGGGAACAAACGGAAGCGAATCACTTTCTTCTATGTCTGAAGAAGAAACACAAGAAATCATCGGAAAAATTAGGGAAAAACCCTTCTGTGTCAGTCTATGAACAAAACTTTCCAGACAATGTCTATGAGTGTTTACGGAGCGGTTTTCGAGCAGCAATTTCAACCTTTTACATGTCTTTTTTCTTTAGCAAATCACCTTTGATTTATTGATCTATGAGGCATTTACTAATCAGATTTTCCATATATACAGTATATAGTCTCCAGCAGCTTTAAGGGAAAATTGGAATTCTCAGTCAGTGTCACTGTTTTTCAGTTGCTGTTAAAAATAAATCTTATTAAATGATTTTTTTTTTTTTTTTTTTAATCTGAGACCAGTCCTCAGATTATTAGAGCTTTCTGAAATGCTTCATGAACATGTAACATTCCCCTTTTCAGCTGTCTGAGCATTCTAATGTATAAACTGATGATTTCCTCTGAAAACTGTGAACATGTGTTGGAAACGGTCCCTCTTTGTTCATATTTTCTGTAACAAAACGCTTGTTTTAAATATAGAAATGTAAAAGAAGCAATGTAGCGCTCAGCGTATTGCTAAGGCTGCTTTGAGAATGCACTGCTGAGGTTCAGGTTGAAATATGAATGAGTTTATCACTGCTGCATGTTTACACATGTGGGAGGAAACGCTTCAGGAAGCAGAGGAAGTTCTCATTGTGCTGGGACAAGTGCCACAGGAAGTGGAAATCTGGGGGGGAAAGGCGGGAAAACTGAAAAAAAAAGCAATGTAGAGCCACTGATTACTGAGAATGCAGAAGATGATGCAGTGAAGATCTGATGGAGCTTTTAGAGCAAATAAAGCCACTTGTTATGTAACTTTGTGTGCCTGTGTGTTTCTTTTCATGGATCAGAACCTGACAAAGGAAGTTAATATTAGGACTCCTAGAGGGATTGACAGCAGTGCCAGGATGATCAATATTGGAATATATTATCAATGTTGGACTTTGTAGCTTTTCAGATTAATCATGGTTTTGCTGTCTGTGGTGTTTAACACAGTATACAAAAATAGTTTTTACTGTTTTACATGATTTTTAAACACTTTAACACACAATCCTCCTCCTTCCATGGAGCGTAGAAGACAATCTGAGCATTTTTAAGATGATGTCAAAGCCAAACAAGAAATTGCCTTTAAATTAAAAAAATAAATAAAAATAATTCAGGGTAATGTTTTATTCTGAAATTCATTGTTAGATGTTTTAATGTAGCGCTGTAATGTGCTCATGTTGTTATCAAAAAACACAAAACCAAAACGCCTCAATGGAAAAAGCCTGTTAAACCTTAAGTATTGTATTTTTTATAATGAATTATAAATTGTTAAATTCTATGGAGGACCAATCTGCCACAATTAAAAATAAATGAATGAATGAATACCAGATATATGCCATGAATAAATCACTTAATACCTGAATATATGCCATAAATGCTATTTATTCATTTATTTATTTAATTGTGTTTATTGAGTGTATTTTTTAATTCATGTATTTATTGCATACATATGTAGGTATTTATTTATTCATTTATTTAAAATTATGGCAGAGTTGGTCCTCCATAAAGTTCCAGTCACACGTGTCTGGAACTTTTTTTTTTATTCCTAATAAGCTTGTTCAATAAATGTGAACATATTCAGAATGTACTTACCCATTTGCAGTAAAACGAAGAGAAACGTTATAATTGTCATTATTTATAAATGCCATTATTATTATTATTTTATTATAAATTAATTAGAATTATTATTATAAAAAAATACATTTTTGACATTTCTTTAATATATGTATTTATCTGGTCAGGTCCATACAATCATGGTGCATTAGGCTCATGAATATTGTTGATTTGAGGGTACACATATTAATAATTAGAAAGCATTGCAATAAATAAATAAAACATTTTATTCTGCCTTCTGTAGGTGTAACTTTATTTTATTTTATTTTTCAATGTGGAACCGGAAGAACCCCCTGATTTATAAAACTCAGGTTTTGCAGCTCGCGCGCTGACACTGACAGCACATATTTCTGACGCTCCGTGAAGGCACCACTGTCCCACGGTCAGTACAGACGGAGAGGGGCGACGTTCACGGACTATCTGCTCCAAACCTGGTCCGGTTTGACGAACTCACAGCGGGTCCAGGTCTCTGTTGGTCAACTGGTGGTCTGCGGGACCACACGAGAACTTCACCGAGGAAGAGGAACCGCGGTCCGCGGACCAGGAGGTGAGCAAAGGCAAAGTCCTCCAAACTTTGTTCGTCTGACTGTCAGGGTGTAGCCGGTGTCACGGACTGAGTTTACCTCCGTACTGAGATTGTAACCTAACCCCAAACTGGGTTGAGGGACCCGGCTTATGGTTCCACATCCAGAACCTTCCACAGCCCACTGTTGTTTTTCGTCCTCAGCGGTTTTGTGTGTGAAACAAAGACCCGGCGGCCCCACCAGGTGAACACAACAAACACTCCACGTGTGCGTCTCCATGGTGACAGTCAGCTCATCACTTTAATTCAAAAGGTCCAAAAATAATTGAACCGCTACCAGGATTAGGACTATACAAGAACCAGCCAGCAGGACGAGGAGTGGACCAGGGTCAAGGTTAGCACTGGGACCAGGACTAGGACAGGTACTAGGGCCAAGGCCAGGATCACAATAAGGGTCATATTAAAAACAGCTGACAGACCAGGACTAGGACCAGTACTAGGAAAAGAACCAGGACTAGGATCAGGCTGCTGAAGCTAAATGATGGTTTAACTGAAAATGTAATAATTTTTACACTTTAAAAAAGTATTGAAGTTATTTTTCAGGGTCTTCTAATTTTTATTTATTTATTTTTATTGTATTTAATTGTAGAATATTCTAATTTAAAGTTAATTCTATGTAAACCATTGGTTAATAATAAATAGGTCAGTGTCTAGTAGAGGTCTACCGATATGGGATTTGCAAAGACTGATGCAGATAACGATTTAAAAAATAAATAAATAAAAATTCAGCTGATGGCCAATATATATATTTTTTTAAATAAATATAAATAAATGCGGGGTCCTTCTGTCAGTCAAGTAGTGGCTGCAGCTGCCCACACGGGTGCCTGATGAAATATTAAGGATATAATAGGATAAGGATATTTGATCAGGCACTATTATATTATATCTTTATTGTATTATATTGGCTTTTTATTTGCAAGACTATTGGCTTCTACCTCTCCCATGCACATGCTATTATTATTATTACTTTTTTGTTGTTGTTTATTATTTATACATCCAAATGGATGTTTTTTCTTATTTCTTTTAATGTCTAAAATGCCAAAAAAAAAATTTAAAAAACGGCCAATGGCAGGTCTTTTTGAACCGTTAAAGCATTAAAAGGAGAAACACCAGGGGAGTTTATACTTCACAGCAGTTTGTCTCTTCCTCTCCCCCTGACATTATCACACTCTTCTTCAGGTGCTGATGTCAGCAGGTAAAACACCTGAGGATGATGATGATGGTTACAGACTTGCAGCCTCCTTGGTCTCAAACACAAAACCGTGAAACATTGGTGACTAAATGAGCGGAAAACAGTGTTTACACTACAGTCACATGATCAAAGCTGCAGAGATTTGATCTCCTCAGTGTGATACACAAGCATGGAGTGTGAGAACATCATCCAGAGGGTAGGGCTGCACGATTATGGCCGAAATGATCACGATTATTTTGATCAATATTGTAATCACGGTTATTAATCATGTTAGGGAAAAATGTGTTATTCTTCTGCAGTACTTATAAACTACAGTTTACAGTGCATAATGAAGCTTTAAATAAAAAATAAGAAATTAACCCAAGAATTCAAAATGTACCAAGGGCTAATGAGTAAATACTCTATTTCAGAGTGCCATCATGAAATGCAACTCATTGGAAACAATTACTGCTCACGGCTCTCTTCAGTCTCCCAAATGACTCAAAGCTGCCGTTGACTAATGGTTGAGAAAGTGCCTGATTAGATATGCAGCAGAACCCACATTTTAAATGTAAATATCACCAATGATTGGGTTAATTTAATCATGGCAACCAAAATTGTGATCGCGATTAAAATTAGATTAAATGTGCAGCCCTTTCAGAGGGACAAACTCAGCTGGAGGAGTAAATAATCTTTCATTATGTATGTTGTAGAGAACATGTGTCAAACTCATGGCCCGGGGGCCAATTCAGGCCTTTTGTAGCATCCAGTTTTGCCCGCAGGAGAAAGTAAAAATGATAGAGAAAACATGAGTTATTGTGTAAATGAAAGTCAACAATATTGAATGATGGCAGTCATTTTTAATGTTTAACAGAATATTGAACAAACTCAATTCTTACAAAATCCTTCAATTTTCATCATATTGTGACATATTATTTCCCTTAATTAAATAGAAGATGGTCACAAAATCTAGGAAATTTAAAGACAAGATCCTTTTGGAATTGATATCTGCCATTTTTCATTTAGATATTGCCGGTTTCTTGCATATTTTGTATTTTATGTATACTTAGACGTGCAAACTAGGGCAAAATAATGTTGAAAAAATTACTCGTTTTCCCTCATAAAATCTGTGACCCACTGGAGATCAAACTGCTCCGTATTTGGCCCCTGGACTAAAATGAGTTTGACACCCCCATTATAGAGCCTCTAATTTTTCTATTTCGAAATTCCACAAATTACGTTTCAGACTTTACTTCCACATTACTTTAACTTTTTTTTTTTTGTCTCCTTCTATTCACCGGCTTTCCCTACTTCAATATCATCATTACTGGCGTTTAATCTTCCCAAAATCATGCCAAACATGCCTAATACAGTTAATTGAGTTGATTATTTAAGGTCAGTGCGTGCCAGATATGTCTTTCTGTTTGCTAAAATTGCTACACATTTGGCCACTTGTTTTATGATGGAAATATGCGTGTAAATGTGTGAAATTGTATGTCAGTGAGTGCTTAGTCCTTTTCATAAAGATATTTTCATTTCAGGAGGAGAAGTTGATAATATAGTGTTACATTTTGCACAAGAATGAACATTTCTGTCTTTTGTCTACCTGTTTACAATAAATAATTGTGTGGAAATGTGATTATATTGCAAAACATGCATATGAGGGTAGATTTCTTGTGATATTGCAGTTCCTCATTAATTTTGCTTTTTAAAAAAAAAAAAAGTAGAAAAATTTCTGTTTCAGGAAGTGAACTCTGCTTTTCTGTCCATTTTTCCAAAATTCATTTAAAACTCATATTCTGTATCAGGTTTTTGTTCTAGCCAAGTTAATTAAATTAAGTGTTGTGCCGCTTTTTAGTTGAGCTCGATTTAGAATTTTAGTTTGGAATTTTTAGAGTTTTGAAAATGTTTAATGTTTTGTGGTAAAAAGAGTATTTGTAGTTTTTTTTTCAGAACTGCTCTTCCTATTGTGTTTTAGTAGTTGTCCTTTGAGTTTTGTCTTATTGTTTTAAGCCCATTGTCTTTTTAGTTGTGGTGTTTGGTTTTAGGTTTGACATAGTTTTTGTATGGAGTTTGCCTCTTTTGTCATGTGTTTTGTTTTAGTGTAATTTCCCTAAATGTTGCATTATTGTTATTGTGTACAGATGTTTGTGTTAGTTTAACTATTGTTAGTTAAAGATCTTGTCGTTTTGCTGTTAAATATGTAGTTTTTGTTGCTGTTTAGTGTTCGTTCTATCCTCTGTTGTTGCTTTTGAGTTGTTTTGGATACTGTCGTGTCTTTGGAGTGAAGCAGCAGCTGCTGAACATCTGGGTGTAAACTTAAGCAAAGCTGTGTGTGTGTGTGTGTGTGTGTGTGTGTGTGTGTGTGTGTGTGTGTGTGTGTGTGTGTGTGTGTGTGTGTGTGTGTGTGTGTGTGTGTGTGTGTGTGTGTGTGTGTGCGTGTGTGCGTGTGTGCGTGTGTGCGTGTGTGCGTGTGTGCGTGTGTGCCGTGCACACTGTCCACAGAACCACCACACACACAACCAGTCTTACAACAGTACCTATAAATACTTTTTCTTTTTTTCCCGGAGCGTGGAGGCGCCTCTGACGTGGATTTGGAACACTTTGAACATTCACTTTGTCTCTTTTAAACGCTGCAACATAGTGAGCCGTTCAGGGACCACGTGGAAATAACGCCGTCAACTCAAAGCAGAAAACTTTCCACATCTGTAAGTTGCGTTTCATCATCTGGAACGCAGCAAACATGAGCATGCTCAACCAGATGTTCCCATAGGAGCTGCTCAGAAACATGCAGCACTGATCAGCCGTTACATTACGACCACCTGCCCAGTACGTTGAAGGATTTCATTTAGTTCAAGTCACAAACGCTAGACTACATCAATAAAGGTGTGCTGGGGTATCTGCTGAAAGGTGTCAGCAGCAGATCATTTTACAACAATTAGTTGTTAAGACATTAATCAGAATCAGAAATGCTTTATTTATCCAAGGGGGAAATTACTTACTGTAACAGAGTCTCGAGAAATATTACAAATGAAAGAAATAACACTAAACAAAGAAAGAAAGAAAATAAAACTTACATGATTAAGAATGTTAATTAAATAAGGATTAAATATAAGAGCACACATTACAGTAGGAAAATTAAAATAATATATAATAATAATGCAAATGTACAAATATAATACACATATATATATATATAAAATTGGGGAAAAATCAGGGAGGCAAACACTGGAGATAAAAAAGAATTGTTTTTTGTGCAATGCCATAAAAAGTAAGACATCTATCATATAGAAACGGCACAATAAAATAGTGAAAACATTTAATATGAATAAGTAAGTAAAGAGGAAAAGTATCATTGAGTAAATGGATACTTTGATTTGGAGACACAGATGTGCAGATGTTTTTGTCAGGTGACAAAACGCTGTAAGCCATGAAAACCATAGCCTTTAAAAATGTTATGTTCATTATCAATAAGCCTAATAATTCAATGTTTGGTTTGATCATTCTTTGGGGAGTGGTGGCCTAGTGGGTAAGGACGCTGGGCTTGTAATCGGAGGGTTGCCGGCTCAAGCCTCACCGGGGCCGTCACTGTGGGATGTTGAGCAAGTCCCTTAACCCCGAACTGCTCCCCAGGCGCCGCAAAATGGCTGCCGACTGCTCCTCAGGGATGGGTTAAGTGCAGAAGACAAATTCCAATAATGTACTAACATTACATGGCCAATTAAAGGCGAAAGCCCGGTTTAATTTAATTTAATTTAATTTAATTTAATTTAATTTGCCCTTAAAACAGCATTAATTCTTCTCAGTGCACACAAATTCACTTTATGTTAAAGCTCAGCTGGAATGTGGTTTCAAACCTCTCAGTGAACCAACAAACTTAGTCCCTCAGGCTGCCCTCTTCCGGGTTTTGTTGGGCTTCACTGCATCACACAGGGAAACTCTTGTTTTGTAGAGTGTCAGTGAACGCCTCATTTGTGCAAAGGAGGAGGAGACTCCGAGTCTGCTGCTCATCTTCATCCCAGTGCTGAGACTGAAGAGGACGCCTCCCGGACTTCCTTTCTGATTCCTTTCCCGCTTGTTTAAGAGTCCTGAGATCAGCTGATCGGTTGATTGGCCAATCAGAGGGAAGCTTTCTTCCTGCACAGGCTGCTCAGTGGTGCCTTTTTGTGTTGTCCTCCTCCTTCATAAGGACCACCAGCAGGTGTCCTGCATGATGCTTGTGGGTAGTGTTGTGTTCAAGACCACACTATCCGAGACCAAGTCTTGCCTGAGACCAGAATGCACCAAGACAAGACCAAGACTTCCGGGAGCCGAGACCGAGACAAGCCGAGACCAAGACCATAAACTTTTTTTTTTTTTTTTAATAAAAAAAAAAATAAATGAATAAAATTATGACAAGGTTCGACAGTTAAATAACATTTTCTCTTTAATTTTAGTTCCGCTTAAATACATTTGACGGAGAAAAAAGGTGCCTGCAAAAAATTCACTAAAATATTAAAAATACTACTGCTACTGATAAATTCACAATTATTGTACATATATGAAAACAAGATTTTTATGTCGGCTGAATGTACAGCAAGTGTTTAAAATAATTTCTGCCAAGAAACATGTGAAACTAAATAAAACAAACTCAAACCCTGGAACAGTCATGTGACAAATCAATCAACAGTTCTTGTTGAGAAAGATTATAATTATTCTGGATACAGTGGAAACAGAAACTATTAAAAATAGTTATATTGTAAACCTGTTTATACTGTAGGGAACATATTATATACATAAATATAATTGGAGTCTAAAGCCACTAAAAAAAACAGACTAATATAAGACCTCTTACAGTTATTTGAGTCATTCTGCGCTTGCGCGACTTGCGGCGATGATGCGCTGGTGACGACATAATTTAAGATGGCGGCGGCCCGGACTACAGCCGACACTATGTAATGAAAGTCTAAAAAGACATGGATATAATGAGAAGAGTGGATGGACAGAGGCATAAACATGCAGACTTTCGCACGGAACAGGCTTTACCATGCGGCAGGCACTAGGACCGCGTCCCCGTACTGCATGTACAGGCTGTAATATCACCAGTTCATCATTTTACCTGTTGTTAGAGCTACTATCTTTACCAGGGAGCTAATATTTATTTCTGGTGATTGTTTTCTGGAGTTTTACTGGGATTTTTACCGGCGATTAGTTTCTATCTCCCTTTCGCTCCGCGGTCCAAACTGAAACCGTAGTCACACACACACACACACACCACTCAGTCACATTAAGGAGGGTTGCGGTGATTATACGGGGTAGATTAAAGAATGAATAAAGGACTGTTTTATCCCGTTCTTCTCCTTGTTATCACATTATAAAAAAGTTTAAAAAAAGCAGGAATTAGAGCTGGTCTAGAACGATATTGAGGGAAAATCCCGAGTCCAAGACAAGACCGGTCAAAATGCTTCCGAGTCCGAGACGAGACCGAGACCTTTAAAAGACCAGTCTCAACTACTACAACACTACTTGTGGGATTGTGTAAAGTTTGAGGTTAAACTCAGTCATTTCCACATAAGTCAGAATTTCTCTCCATCATTGGATTTCCTTAAACATCCGTCTTAAGTTTGTGGATCAGCAGCTTCTCAGTGTCTTCACTCTGACCCAGTTTGAAGGTTCAGTGATGCACAAACCTTTATTGAAACGGCCCAATTCCCCCTCACTGGAAAGCACTGTACCATTCATTCCTAGTGATTCTATTCACAGTAATCAGAGTATTGATGGGATTAACTGTGGACCTCAGGTATCACATGACTCGTAATGAACCACTCACTTCTTCATGCTTTGCAGGAAGGAACCACTTACATCGGATTTGGTGAGTGTGTGGTTGTGGAGATTGTTAAATGTGACTCAAATGTGTCGTTTGAAATAACTTGACGGACTGATCGCATTTATTTAAGCGAAGATTGTTTAGCTCCGTTCTCTCTCAGTAAAAGCAGACAGCTGTTCTCAGCAGAAACATCTTCACTGTCAGACGTCTCAGCTCCTTCCTGAGTGCTTCCACACCGCTGCTCCTATGTAATTTCCTCTTTAAATTCCTTAAAGCCACTGTGGGTGGAGCAGTGTCTTCTGGGAAGTGTAAACCACCAGACTGTGCTCCTGCAGTGACGTTATCTGGACAAATATAGATGTGACCGAGGCAGAAAATCTCACGTCTTCTGCTGTCTCAAACTAAAGCAAATGTTCTTGAAGTGGATTTTATGCAAAAATGTTGTTTTCAAGAGTGAAAGCAGAGAAAGGTCACAGCACAGGAGAGACACGGTTTGCTCTAAAAGCTCCTAAAGCTCTCAGAGGTGGAATTTAATCTGCTTTAATGGAGCTG
This sequence comes from Gouania willdenowi, assembly GCF_900634775.1. Classification (NCBI taxonomy): domain Eukaryota; kingdom Metazoa; phylum Chordata; class Actinopteri; order Blenniiformes; family Gobiesocidae; genus Gouania; species Gouania willdenowi. The sequence continues at coordinate 39,259,246 of NC_041046.1, forward strand.
CTCTGACGACACACACTGACAACGGTGCTGCCGTCTAGAGGCACAATGCTGCAACTGCACTAGCCATCTGCTGTAAATCAGCCAAATGTTACACAGTGAAAGTTATCCAGACATTATTTGTCAGTACTCACTGTTTCTTTATGATAAGTGTCTGTATTGGATTGGTTTATTGGTCAGAGCATAAACAGTCTACACATCTATATCATAAAATACAATATTAATTGATAATCAAAGCAAAAGAATATACACATGGTCTATTTTTGTTGTATGTCGTACTTTGTATTATGGAGATATGGAGATGTTTTGTCAGGTGTGAAAAAATACTAGAAGCAAAGAAAATTGTAATTCAAACGGCATCAATTTTTCTCAGTGCACATAAATTTAATTTATGTTAAAGCTCAGTGATTTAAAAGCTTAATGAAGCAACAAAGTTATTCCTCCTTTTGTCTCTTCCTTTAATCCCAGACTGACTTTATGAGGTTAGGATCAGGACTTTGTGCAGGCCAACCCATCACTGCCAGGACAACAACAACTTCTTCTTGATGCTAAAAATAGCTTTGAACTGGATCTTTTGTATCCCTGGAGTCTTTGTGTCCTGACATTCTGTCTCTCTGCGCTGCAGCCCAGATATTGTGTTTTTATGAATGGTCCGTTGTCCTTGTTTCAGTATGTGGTCACGTGGAAGCTTGGCTGTGACATGGCAGACACCAATGACATGAATACACTACTGATTATAATTATTTTTTCTTCTCTTGCTGTAGCCGTTCATTTCACTTCTGTTTTACTTCATTTTAAACAAAAGATGAATTATTGCACTCTCATTGTTCCTGTGTGTTCTCAGTTTTGTTGAAAACTGTCCATCTTTGATGCACCTGTTTTAGGTCATGACTGTCGCTTTACTTTTTTGTTATCGTTCTGTTTCATTGTCTTTCCCTGTTGAGCTGACTTCCTTAAACTTACTGAAGTTATACCAAACATGCTAAATATGATTGTCAACTACTATTATTGATTTATATGCTTTAGAGATTTTATGCTAATGATTGATACAAACATATCTCTTCATGATTTGGTTTATAAAGTGGAAAAATAAGTTTAGTTTGCATCCACATGGATGGAAATGCATGGTGATCATAGGTCACCTATGAATAAAGGTGATTCTGTGGTGAATTATCGTGTCTCAGGATTATTGTTGTTATGCATAGAAGGATGATTGAAGCTGCTTGTTGTCACTGACAAATGGTCAGAGTCTGATCTGGTAACAGACTTTATCGTAAGCACACCCCAGCCGGTCTTCCATGGAAGCCTTTACTGTTTTATCAGCGTGTCTGCTAGCCAAAAAAACTAACCTGAGAAGGAGCACCTCAGAGCCCAGATGGTATTTTACAGTCCTACAGAGATTAGATGGTTTTCTCTCGAAGATGAGGATGGGATGCTGAATAAATCGCCTTGGCCGGGATGAATGTTGTGGATAAACTGTTTAAGTAATTAGACAAAGAAGTCAACATAATAAATGTGACGAGTTATTACTGAAGCTCGGTTTTTGTGTTAGACATCCAAGCACCAGATGGCTTGAACACATACTTATACCAGATCTTTAAAGTTCTCCTTATACCCCTAAAACACTGTCGAGAAACTAGTTGTGGAACATATGAGGCCTTAGAGCTTCTCCATCCCCCAATGTGGATCAGGAGATGGTTTGGCCTGCTAATCCTGCCTGTTTTATTCCCAAAACCCCATCCCCTTAATTACTGAAACCCTGTTTCATCATCAAAGATGAAGTAAGATAAAAGCGGTCTCCAGGGAAGAAACATCGACCTTTTGTTCATGACGGACAGTTTGCAGAAACGGTATCTGATCTGATCATTTTACGCATCGGGATCGTCCAGTGGGGCTCGAGCACCAGTATTAGTGCCAGCGATTCAGTCTGTCAACTTCTACAGCACGCTCAGCACGTACCACACGGCAGAGGAATGGCCATGTTTCCAGGACGCTAGTTATTGGGGTCACCCTATGAAAACAATTGTGGAAACGAAAGCATCGATTCCTCATGCTTTACCATTGTAACAACACAAATTTACCAAATAAAAACAGATGCATGATCAGGTGATTATTGCTGTCGTTGTCTTTGTACAATAAAGCAGTAACACAATTCTAATATTATTTTTCTCACCCCCACATAATTGCCAGTTAAAAAAGTCTATAAATAAAAGCAGTGTTATGGTCATCAAACAAAAACTGTCAGCTATAACAAGGTAAAAGCCTTCAGGTTTTTGCCTCTCATTACTATAAAAATAAAATGTTTTTAATTGTTGCATCTAAATCACCAGCAATGTTTAGTAAATTAAGTCAGCAAATTAATTTGAAGTGATATTGTTTTATGTAGGGATGTCCCTATACAACTTTTTCACTTCCAATATGATACCGATATTGTAGCCTTGCGTATCGGCCGATATCGATACGATATTAGCACAAATAATGCATACTTTTATTACTTATTTTGTAGTGTGGAATGTTAGAAAAGGCTTGATCAAGTGATATTACTCAAACAGAGAACAATAGCCAGCAACAGTAGGTTACTCTTTAGATGCAGTCCGATAAAATCCGATACTCGTTTTCTGGCTGATTTATTGGATCGGGACACCTCTAGTTTTATGCCATTTGGTTGATTTTTTTTTTTTTTTTTTTCTTTTCTTTTCTTACATAACGTTTTATTATTTAATCCAAAAAATGTGTTCTGTTAAAGTTACCCAACAAAAGCTTTTTACTGGCATTTATCAACAAAACAAAAGCATTATCAAATCAACTCTTTCATTCACGTGTTCCTAAATATTAACATTATCTATGGATAAATTCCTATTTTAGGGTCATGGGGACAGAAAATATGTAAAAAAGAAAATGAATTGACAACAATATCTTAGTTTAATATCTGACCCTACCTGTTTTTATGACATTTCCCAAAGTGAGCAGAAAGTCAAATTTGTTTTTTTCCTCAATGTTTAAGTAAATATTAACATATTATCTATAGCTAAATTCATAACTGTAACATTTAGTTGTAATAACCCCACAAATTTAAGCTAAATGAAGCATTTTTAAGTGTTTTTTTTATCATGAAAATGCTTTAAATCTTATAAGTGCTATTAGATGACTGTCAGAATACATAAAAAATGAATTGACAACAATATCTGAGTTAACTAATGAAAAGCAAAAAAGGTCAAATTAATTTCTTCCCTCACTGTTTAAACATGTTCTTGAAAGATGTTGGACTGCCATTTCTCACTTGAATGCCTCATGATGCATTCGGTGTAACTACCCAGTATATAAAGGTGCGACTGTGTGTCCTTTACGTACCAGCGCAAAATGTGTTACGTCAGCGTTTAGCGGCCTCTGAATGGTTTTATCCTTCAGAAACAACAGATGGTCCCAGGACAGGGCGGAGGGGGGTGAGGGTGAGAGAGGTGCACACTGAGTGGAGGCTTACCCTCTCTCTCTCTCTCTCTCTCTCTCTCTCTCTCTCTCTCTCTCTCTCTCTCTCTCTCTCTCTGATTCACTCAGATGAGTGGAAGTGACCACTCAATCGGCCACTGTGAAAATCTGCTGCACTCGCTGTAAAACAGCGATTAATTTGTGCAAAAGTAAATTTTGATATGGAACAAAAGAGGATTTCTTCTTTGGATCTTCTGTTGGACATTTTTAGTTCTTTGATATGTTTTTTTGTGCCTCAGAAGTTTAAAGAAGACTGAATTTACTGCTGATGGTTTTTCAAGAATTATCTGAGCATTTAACAACAACTAAATTTTTTGGCTGGATCCACTTTGACTTGGACTGTTCAGCTTATCTGAGGTGCATGGGGTCACATGAGATTTACCATTTAAGAGTGGCGTGGGAGCTGTGTCTCAGATATGGGAAGGATGTACATTTTGGGACGCATCATCATTAGTCTTTTGAATCGGGGGTGTTTTTGACTTTTCAACACTAGACACCCTGATCAAAGGTGGCCATCTACAGGGTGAACAAGCCTGAGTTTGCGTCCCATAAATTTTTCCCACTCTTTCTGCGGCTTCAGTCCACTTCTACTCTGTGTTCTCTGCCTGTGATGCGTCTAGTCTCTGTTCTCTGCCTATGATGCGTCTACTCTCTGTTCTCTGCCTATGATGCGTCTGCCTATGATGCGTATACTTTGTGTTCTCTGCCTTTGATGTGTCTACTCTGTGTTCTCCACTTTTGATGTGTCTACTCTGTGTTCTCTTTGCCTTTGATTGTGTTCTAAAGTTCTCTCTGGCTGGTCTGGTCAGGATGGATTATAAGTGCTTGTTTTTTTTAGTTTATCTGCCCTTTAAAAGTTTTTCAAACCTGTTATTTGGGAATAACCTGACGGTTCTGCCACACGAAACGTCACCTTATCAGCTCACGGTTTTGTTTTAGTGCCTTGCTGAAGCTGCAGAAGTGACGTCTGCAGACGTCCCAAGTCTAGAGTTACTCGGAGGAAGTAAAGCTGCAGCAGACTCAAATTTCTGCCAAGTTAGTCAGGAGTGACCAAGGTCCACCTGTGATATAGTTGACTGAAGGAAGAATCGGACAACAACAGTAGCTGATAAATTCAGGGGAAAGAATAGACCCACGAGTACTCACACGGTCTGAATCAGCTGCACCATCTGGCTCGGTGTCTGATCCTACATCTCGACCTGTGAATCTGCATCATGTACGTTCTGTGCACTTATACCCTCATGATCGTGCACCACCTCTTCAAGAAGCATGTTCAAAGGCAGGACGAAGCCTTGGATGCTGAAGCATGTCATGAGGATGAAGTTGAAACAACTGGAAAGGTGATGGAAGGAAATGGTGATGGTAACATTTGCAACTGCAGGAAAGATGTTCAGGTAAGAAGGCAGAGTCAGACTAAAGTGTTTGACTTCAGGAGGAAGTAACTAAGCACTAATACTTTGCAGAACTGTGGTTAAGAATCATTTTAAGACATTAATAACCTTTATAACGCTGGTTTAAAGATTATCCTACTAATTGGTTTAAGGAATTATGGGCACCCACGCTTGAGGAGAACTAACTTGTCTAGTTCAGTGATTCTCAACTGGTGGGTCGCGGACAGCTGGTCAAAAATTCATACTTAATGTCTCTCATGTTGGACTTGTCTTTTATTTTGAAAGAAACTTTTATTTTGACGTGAATGTTGCGCAGGAAAATATATAGATTTATGTTTAAAAAAATATTACATGTTTGTTTTTGAAATACTAAATATGGTTGGTTGAATTCTAAAAAAAGGTGAGTCGCGATTTTATGAACATGGCAAAATGTGGGTCCCAGGGTGAGACCAGTTGAGAACCCCTGGTCTTGTTTACTGGCTGGATACTGAGTGCACACTATATTTATTTATTTATTTATGAACATTTATTGGAGGATCAACCCCATGATATGAATCATCTAGTTTTCAAGGAGGTCCTCAGGATCATGTCTAAGGAAAATAGAACAGAGAACATTAGATTAAATCAAATACAGTAAAACAAAATAATACAAAAAAACCTTAGAGCGCGCGCACACACTCTGTGGTTTGTATACCACTGGCGAAATTCTTCAAGTGGTACTTGGAAGCGCCTACAATTTTAGACTTTATTCATGCATGCACTATTTTAATTGTACTAAAGTAAAGAATTTAAGTTATCATTAGACATGGTTTTCACTTAATTTAAACATTAGTCAGGTTTGGACTAAGGGGCAACGATTATTGATAATTGATGACAGAATTAGTCATCACCATCTTTTTCAAGCTGTGAACGGAGCTGAACATTGTTTTTCATGAGTGACTCGCATATCTTTACTCAGAGCTGTATGCACATTACAAACGTGATTAGCAGGAGGCATATTGTCAGAAACATCTCACCATATGTCATCTCACGAAATTGCCTCCAAGTCTTTTGTCAACAACTTATTATTCCCTGTAGTGACGTTAACGGAAGCTCCGCGCTGTCGACGCGCTTACACAGTCGGGCGCTGCTCGTCTCAGCCTACCTGAAGACCAGACACCCACCCAACAAAGTGAACCAGTCCAAGTTCCTCCATCAGATCCACCCAAATTTCCCAGAAACACGTTGACAGAGATGTACCTTCTCAACTACCGCTTGCTAAGCTAACCAACAGAAACATAAGGCTGGGCTAAGCGCTAACGACTTAATTAAAGGAATAGACCAACTAAAAAGAATACGACATACTATCATCAAACCACAAAGAGCCACTGATTTATGGAAAGATGTAAAACTTGTATGGAAGGATAAAAGCTAACATGTCACACGTCGTGTGAAATAAATGTTAGCAGTAAACTAACATTCCAACTTATGAAAGGCAATATTTTTTAATTATATTTCATGTGTTCACAGACAAAGCTAGTCCCATTATACAGTAATGTAACTAGTGTGATTATTACACCTAAATATCTTGTTAGCACTCCTCGGTAAATAATGATTAAATCAAGTCTGTTCAGGTTTAATTATTGGAAATCAGAGAGATATTTATCAACCATAACTTTATGTAATTTTATGTAACTTATTATCAGATATAAAATAAACAAGATTCAGCAACAGTAAAAACACTATTGGAGATATTTTTTGCTTTTCATGTGCTTTTGTTTTTTAATAGAAAATAAATTAATTATAAATGAGGAAATACATGAATTTCATACAATAACACTAATAAAAGTGAAGGAACTGAAGGACATTCTAATGATGATGTATTCAGTTTAAATTGTGTTTGTAAGGAACCTGTTTTCACTTTAAATTGGGAATAGTTGTATTTATTTATTTATTGTTTTTATTTGTCGTAACTTGTCCCAAGCCACATTTAAAAAAAAAAAAAAATGATGTAGCAACATAGAGCAAATAATTGTATGATATGTCATCCGATTATTGTTCTAATAATCGATGACTAGTCGACTATTAAAATAGTTGTTAGTTGCAGCCCTAGTTTGGATACATTTTATACCCTTTTTAATCATATTTTTAATCTTGGGCTCAGCATGAAGGTGCTTCGAAGGTCAAGCGTTTTAAGAGGGGGTACTTGGTGTGAGATGTTTGCAATATGTTACACCAGTGATTCTCATATAACAATAACTTTCATAGTGTAACACTACATCACAAATATAACTGACAAAGCTAACACCTCTATATATACAAATGTATATAAACGCATACATACTGTATATACACACACATACCTAACATAAATTGATGCTAACTACAAAAGGCTAGAAACAAAAACAAAGGCCCAAGTAAAGAACCTTGGTGTATGTCTTTAGCTATACCTCTAAAATTCGACTGACCCTGAAGGACACACACTGGCGCCGGTGATAACAGTTAAACCAGAGAAGAGATTAACAGGAAAGGCCAATTGAATATAATTTGAATTAGAAACTTGTATTAGAGCCTGGCCGATTATAATGTATCAAATATTAATCAACATTAGTCAGTAGCCCCACCGATTAATCATTCACAATTTAACTTTGTAAAACTAAACTTTAGTTCCACATGACAATGACGTCCTCATGGAAACACGCTCTTAGGATATTCAAGGAGAGCATTCACTCAAGTTTTGGAGCTTGTCTTACAGCTCTACTCTGTGCCTCCGACTGCTTAAATGAAACGGCCTTCCGATGACAGTTGTGTAAGTTCTATCTTCGTGAAATAGCAAAAGAAAATACGCAACTGTCAAGTCCCATGTCCACCATTAATATCAGACTACTATTTGTGCTTATAACTTATGTATATCAATGTTCTTATTTTAATATAGTGGTTTTTTGATGCATCGGTATCGACTATTAGCCGATGAATCTGAAATCTGCATTTTTATAATGATAACTATGCATTGGATTTTATATAGCTCTTTTCATAAATGCTCAAAGCGCTTTACATTGCAATATTATTTTACTACACACACAGTGGTGGTAAGTTACTATCGTAGCCTGGGGTAGACTGACGGAAGCGAGGCCGCCATAGTGCATCATCAGATTCATACAAGGCAATGTGTGTGAAGTGTTATGCCGAAGGACACAATAACAGATGCCACTAGAGCGACTCTCACCCCACTGTGGCACCTGGAATTATTAGTGGTCTCCCATCCCACTACTAAGCAGTAGTTGGATAGCCTTGCTTGGCTTCCGAGATCTGACGAGATATTGGCCCCAAAAAATGCCTCGAGCGGTGAAGTTTGTTCAGCCTCTCAGGTGGTTGCTGCCGTCCAATCACACGGGCGAAAATCATGAAATCTCCCTGATGTGATTTTATAGTCTCGGTCAAAGATGTCACTTATGTAACTCCACTCATCCCTATCATCATCATCCATAACATCACCATGTTTTTGTTAATCTGCGGTGATGTGGACACTGACCCTCCTGGTGAGGTCAGAGAGGTTTTTATCTGGATCAATGATCCTGGTCATGGTACCTTCACACTTTAAAGAGGACATATTGTGCAATTTTTGACCCATCTCCATTTGTTCTAAGAACCCCAAAAACAGAGTATTTTAAACGCTCACTCACTTCATGTCTCGCTCTTTTACAGGGTGATCAGTGATCACCAAGGCGATTTTATTTTTGCTATCTGTTTTCAGCCAAAAAACTGCACATTACAGTAAAACACATGGCTATTGTTATTTTGAGTCCATCTCAGCGCTTCAGGGTCCATGCATCTCAGCAGCAGCAGCTTCAGTCAGTCAAACTCTTACCGGAGTGTTAATCTGCTAAGTCACTTTCTCCTCCTCCTCTGCTCTTCTACCTACAGGAATAGTGCATTGAAGGTGATAATCATTTGTTTTCTCTAACCGCTACGTCGGATTGTGTCACAAACACGTCAGATCAGCGATACGAGGCGATAGAACAAGTACGCCAATGCGCGGAACCACAATAGCGGAGTACACCGTAAAAAATTACGATGAAATGTGCAATCTGGATCTTATCCGGAGTAATTGAGAAACCAATTCGACATAACTAAGTCAAATGCGAGTCATAGCGAGAAGTCAATTGCGAACCAAGATATGAATTTCTGTAATTTTGCCAATAATGAGAGAAAGAGATTTTTTGACTTTTGAAACTGATCCAGAATCAGTATATTGATCCTGATCCCCTTTAAAATTGAATGGAATCTGATTATAGGTCTATATTTGGTTGAAGACTTGTCAAAAGCTAGTAAGTGTTTTTGTCGTATTACTGCTAACAGACAAACAAATTAATAAATTAACAACAATGAAATATGACCTCCTTGGCAGAGGTATAAAGCAAAATGTGCAATCTAAACTTTCTAGATAAACACATGGGCTACGGTATGTTGTTGTTGTACTAAAGAATAAACAATGTGATAATTGTATGTTAAAACCTAATGAAATATACACACATACCTAGAGATATATGACTAGACAGATAAATAATTTACGTGAGTATGAGGGGGTACAATTAAAAACCTCCAACAAGGTCTCCACCCTGAATCTGAATAATGCATAACTGTGTGTGTGTCTGTGCCTGCTTATATTCAGGCACTGGTTGAAAAAGCAACAGACACACTCCCTATGTTGAACATAGGGGAGGAGCAACTCGTCTCTCTCTGGAGGCTGAGGGGAGGGGGGGATGCTGTTGCTAGGGAAACAGAGGAAGGGATCAGCCTGTGTGTTTGCGTGTGCGTTTGGTTGATGGCGCAGACTCTGATCTGCTGCTGTGTGTCGGTGTGAAGCTGCTTGAGGACGAGGCAGACGACGATGGTGCAATGATGTGGATGAGGAGACAGCGAGGAGGGAGGTGAGAGATGGAGGTCTGACTGGACCGTGATGAAGGACCAATGGCTCGTGATTCATGACCTGATTATGAGCCGGCGGATGCAAGAAGCATCACTGCATGTTTTTCCGCTTTAGTCCCATGCTCACAAGCCTTCCTTTGTGTGCATGTGCGTGTGTGTACACGCTTGAACCTGGCTGTGTGTTGGACGTCCTTGAGGCCGCGCGGACTTGTAGCTTGTCGTCATTTCTCATCTTTCTCATCATTGCTCAGCATCATCACAGCAGGTGTGGGCGGGGCTTCTTACCGGGTATTTTTAGCCCATCGGGAAAGTATGTCATTGAAATGGGCAGAGGAAATTACAGAAGAAAGGAACAGTGAGAAGTGAAAGGATCTCGGGCCTCTTGCTGATATTTAGTTTGAATGTCTGAATCTTTATTTAAAATCAGTCAGTCATTATGGAAACAATGCATCGTCATTGCCTCTGTGTATTCAGTATAATGCTGTAAAACGTTGTGAAACAATTTCTCTGCTGACATCATCACGTTACCACAACGGACAGTGAATCTTTCCCTAGAGCCCACTTTCCTGATTTGATTCTAATTATTGAAGTCTCAATTCAATTACAATCCGATTTTTGATTATTAACGATTGTCTTCCATTTAACATCAGTCAGCTGCTTAATTTTCTAACTTCTCGATGTTCAGTCATCTATTTCCAAGCTGCCAGTTCCCAGAAAAAGAGATACAATCATTGGAGGTAGAATCACCTAAAAATTACATTCAGAAAAGAAGCCTGCTGGCGAATGCACACATAAGACAAAGCTGATAATTGTTACGTATGCAGTCATTCTTTGTGCCAAATAAGAAAAGTACTTCAAGTTATGTTCTGTAAAACATGTCATATTTATTCATGACAATTGTTTTTCCAACAATGAAGATACTTTAGCCTATGATAGTAAAATAAAACAAGTAGTAACTCTTTTGAGTAGTAAAAATGGCATTTTTACAAAATCTAAGACTTCTGTGTCATAACTATATGAGGCAAAATCTGTAAAATGACTGAGTAATTCCACCTTGAGATTGAGTGGCTCTAGCCTTCGTTGATTTAAAAGCACTCCTGCAGTTTGCTCCACACACACACACAAGATGGAGGCACTCCATCATTAACGCCAGAGTGAGGCTCTCAGGGGGATCGTACCATCTGCTCGGGGGATTACAGATTACTCCGAAGTTGTCCTGAATGTCAACTGTAGCATGTATCTGTACCTGTGGCATGTTGGTATGAGGAAGTGAAGAGCAGTGAGATGCTGGGCTGGTTGGGAACGCTGATTATTCAGAGCCGGTCGGATCGCGCTGCAGAGAGGAGGGCGCGTTGTGTGGGGGTAAGACCGACACGCTATCCTGTCCTCGGGGAACTGATGAGGACTCAGGGTATAGTCTTCATGGATATCTGAAACTGATTAGGCCTCATTTTGGAGATCAATGACATTGTGATGATGGGCAGTGCTGGTCTGTTCTTAAAGGTCCTACTGGTCCCGGTACCTTCAGGTGTTTCGTCAACCTTACCTGGTCTAAGGGCTTAAGTTGAACTGGTTACTCTGGATCTCAAACAGGATTGTTATCTTTTAATTTAACACTTTGTCAGTGGTCTTTCTTAAACACTTTGTACTCTCTGATATTTTGGGTGGCTTTCTGGACTGGATGTAGACTTCATTTAGTGTACTTGGTCCTAATTTCAGAGCTGCTTGAGCTTGTTTTCTTCAGACAGTTCGAAGGTCACTGAAGATGATTGTAGACTACCTGGAGTGTAAATGAAGAGAGGTTATGTTTTAGGCTGCCACCAGGGGGAGGTGCTTTACCTTAGCACAGTGATTCCCAAACTTTTCACAATCCCGAACCCCTTAAGACGATTAACATAAAGCCATGTAACCCTACTCCAGCACACTTAAAAGACATAATAATGTAAAGTCATACACAATGTAGCCCTACAGTGAAATTTGACCTATCCTGTTGAGGAATTATATATAATGAAAAATAATAATTATAATCTGTAAAGAAACAATAAAACATCTTATTTAGAATTATCACTTGAATATTTATTTTTCAATGGCATTTCAATGGCATTTAATAACCCTGAAACTTTGATATATACAGTAACTCGTTACAACTATTGAGAATGGTGAGGTTGAGAAGATGCACAGAACTCTGCTATTTTTGTCTGAATTTGAGAGAGTCTGAGTCTTAACTCGTTCTCCATGCAGAGTTGGGGCTGGGTGATTTTGCCTTAAAAAATCTCTGATTTTTATTTTTTTTTTTTTTTTTTTTTTTTTCAATGCACTTAAAAATGACTGCAGACATGAGGTATATTGTCAAAAGTGCAACTTTATTCCTCTGATTGTCCTCAAGAGTTAAAATGCATAGAACAATCCCAAAATCAAAAATAAATGAGGCTTTGTCGTTCAACAATTTCAAGCTTTAACCCAGGTTTAAGCAGTAGCTTAAATTTTCTGATTAAGAAATCAGATAACTACATATTTTACAACATAATATTACAATTAGCCTCTCAGCATAGTGCAAAGAAAAAATTAAACATGCCTGTGGCACACACATAGCCTACTCAAAGGGTAAACAAATGTAAACAAATGGGCTGCTGGCTCACATTGTTTTTAGTGAATTTTTGCCCAGCCCTATGCTGAGTCTTGTTCTCTATTTCGTTTTTTTGTTTGTGGAAGCTGAAAATCTACTTTGACATAAGTACGTGGTGGCAAACGGCATCAAAGTCTTGACTGCACGTAGCAATGTAGTTCTTGTCATATTTGCGCTTTTTTGACGAAATTGTTGTTTTGAACCTAGGCCTTAGCATGTAGAAGCTTTACTGTACATACATAAAATGTCTTTTTTTTTTTTTGTCTGTCTCTCTCTCTCAATGTCCCCCTCTAGCTGGTGCGGCGGTCCAGCACTCTGCTCAGCCTGGCGGACATGTTCAGTACAAGAAAGACCTGGGACATTGGCCACGCCCCCTGTCTCCAGGAGCTCTGGAAGGAAGACGTATCATTGGACAGTGAGTCTCACACATGCAGGGAAAGGGGGTGGGGACAAAACAATCGCACCCAGCATGGCAGCATTTTTCAGTATGAGACGAGTGAGGACAGGCGTTTCACTGCTGTCGGTATGAATGAACCTGAGGGGAACATGACAGTCAGATCAGCACAGGTGAGTGCAGGGTGTCAGGTGTTCCTCCTCGGGGAGACGGTCAGGCAAACAGCCAGTTTGTGTATGAGAACGCCTGAACGAGTCAAAGTACAAAGAAAGCCCTCTGTGTGTGAGCTGAGGCAGATTTACAGTGTGTGTTTGAGCTGCAGCCACGTACTGATCAGAAAAAAATCCAATGCAATGAGTCGCTCGTGTTGATCTGTCATCAATCCTTTAGTGGCTCGACTGTGAGTGGACAGGAAGTTAAACATTGAGGTAAAACGTTGGTTAAATGCATTTTCTTCCTGGTTTAATGTTGTTGAAATCTCAGTCTGTCAGTGAGAACCGGTAAATCCTCCGATCTATGCTAAGAATGTTGTGTTTAGTCAGCAGTCGTACTCTTGTTAGACAGTTGGGTGATGCTTCATTGTAGTGATTGACCTGTCAGTGTTCACATCCTCATTCCAACAGGAAGATCTCAGGAGGAAAATCAGTCTCCATTAAATTATTAGAAAGGCATTAAAAACATGTAGAGCAGGATGAATATCAAATGTCTGTAGACCAGAAGCTTCCTTTATTTATTCTCAAATGAAACAGATTGGAAATATTCCAATAACAATCTTAATCAAGTTCCCCGTTAAGTCCGTAAAGAATAAAGAGAGCAAAAGAATAATAGTATAAAAGAAAAATAAATAAATAGAAAAACACCAGTAATATAAATATAATATATACAGAAATGGATATACAGTGCAGGAAGGGGCAGGAGGCTCAAGGAGATTAAAAAAATATTATTCTTTTTTAAATTAAAACATCACATGCTATATTCTCAAACAACTGTTTTTTATACTTTCACTCTCTGAAATATGAAAATATCTGAGCTGCCACATATTGTCACTTTGTATTTGTGCAAACATGATCAAAAAACTTATTTTAGAGAAACAAAGTCTCTAGAGTGGCCAGAAATGTACGATATAACAATGGGATCACAACATGAAAAAGATTTGGAACCACTGGACTAAATGGGAGTAGGAGAAAACCAGCCATTGTGAATAAGAACACACAATCAATCATATAAAACATCATCCGTTATTAGCGTTGGCTGCTGGTGATTATTCATATTTTGAACGTCTTCTTTTAATTCTTTGTAGAATAAATGCAATAATCAGAGTTGAAGGTGCCGTGTTAGTCTGACAGGAAAAAAAGGTGTGTAGTATTGTAAAGTAAGACTGTTGAGTCATGCATTTTAAATTGTCTGATGATTGTAATTCAGGCTTCAGTCATGAAAACTTTCAAGATGAATGTTGGATAGTGATTGTCCTCAAAGGTTGAAATGTTTGGGACTCAGACGTTGGGATAAAGGGGGTTCGCACTCTTGAGGGAACAGTTTGAATGATGGAGTCGTGTTTGTGTTGAGATGTTGTACACGTGTCATAAATGCACGTGTATTGTAGTTGCAGGTGTTTTTGGCTCAGGGTTTGTGTCCCCGTTGTGTATCCATGCGTGCGTTTGTGTGTGCTAATTCTGTTTTGGCCCATAAATATTTTCCCACAGAGAGCAGATTGTTCTGTGAAAGAGATTTTAGGCCTCTCAGTCCCCCGACAACCTGTGACCACACACACACACACACACACACACACACAAACCCTTCCTGGTATGCGTGTTATCGGCTCTTATCTGGTTGTTCTGGTTTAGTTTGTATGGCCTAGATTCCAGCAGTTCCCTCTTCTGCAACTAATCAGCCAATTAATCTGATTCGTGATCATTTAGTTTGCTTTCCGTTCACACGAGGTTTCATTATGTTTTTTTTTCTTTTCGTTCTGCTACAACTCGATTCTGCTGCCTGTCACTATTCTGAAAGCATCTTGATGGTTTTTTTTCTCCTTTACTCCAGTTTTAAATCTGGATTTATTATAATTTATTTACATTTAGGTTCATAAAGCCACGAAGAAAGTGATTTTGATGTATTTGTTGCCTTATTTAAACCTTCCGTAATGTCTGATTGTTGAGTCATTGTGATTCCTGTGTGTCCCTCTCGTGTCCCTGTAGCGAGCTCAGTGGACTTCCTGATGAATGATGGTGAAGACGAAGGCTCCTTCCTCTCTCTGCCTACCACTGCCTTCTCGTCGCGCTCTCATCTGACTCCAGAGGTCAAAGAAAAAAACGAACATAGACAGCAGCTGCTCATCCAGGTAAACACAAAGGACTCACATGAGAACAAGTGATTTCAAAGCTCTCAATTAACAAGCACGAAATGTTGAAAAAAAAAAAAAAAAAAAAGACAAAAAATAATTCCAACAAGTTAATTTTGTCTTCTTTGAAATAATGTTTTCAGGAAAATATTCTGGAGATCAAATTTCCTGAAAAAAGTTGCCTGAATAAATTAAACCTTAACATATTGGAGACAAATAAGGACCACAAGATGACAAGTTGCAGACTAGTCACAAAAGCATAAACTAAATAAATATACGTCTGCAAAACCTGGATTCACAAATGTCACCAAAGTTCTCTGCAAAGACAAATGAATGCTAAAAAAAAGAAAAGTCAAGGAGACATTTTGTGACACAAAATGACCATGAGGAGATAACTGTTGGCAAACTAGTCACAAACGCACAAACTAAAAGTGAGACTTAATCTTATCTGCAGAACCACAAGTCTTCCGTCTGTCTGAACTGCAGCATTTACCCTCGTCTTTACCTCTGCTCACATAATCCTCTTCCGTTTTCACTGTCCTCTGTTTCCGGTCTCATAAAGAAGGTCATCTGCTTCTGCTGCTGGAGTCCTTCTAATGTAAAAAACTTTATTCTGTCTCATTCATCCTGCAGCTTCCTAATCTGTGCTTCTGTAGTTGCGTTTTGGGCTTCATTTGTAGCTGCAGTTTGCCTCTGTCTTTTTCTCTCAGTAGATACAAATTAGCCTTTCTGTAGCTGAGTCTTCCTGTTGTGAGATCTGTAGCTGTCTTTTTTTTTTTTTTTTTTTTTGTCGTGCTTTATGTCGTTTTGGTTCTGTCTGTTCAGGTTGTTTGAAATGTTGTAGTGCGACATTCAGAAATCTGCTTCCGTCGACCTGATCCCTGTTTGTTTCTCCAATTTTTTCTTCTTGTACTCCCTCAGTCTTTACAGGACAAAGTCTGTGAGTTCCAGGCTCGTCTGCAGTCTGAGGAGGTCACTCGTCACCTCCTGGTGCAGCAGCTGCAGCACGGCGTCCAGGAGAGGCTGAACAGAGGTGTCCACACACCGAGCACGGAGCAGCGGCTTTCAGCCAATAGTAAGAGAGGGTCCTGATTCTTTTTATTTTGTTTTAAACATGTGATCATTGACAAAGTCTTCTCTATACAGTCAATTGATTTTTACTTGTCAGACTGTGCAAATTGGTGGCCATGTTTATCATATTTAATTTGATTTATTCCTTCGTGTTTTGTTTTTGAAATGGTTCACCTTGAACACCAGTAAAATAAATTAAATTAAATTAAAGATGACCACAATTAAAATTTCTAAAGGATGATGGCAGCAATTGTTTTAGTTCTAATGATAATTAAATTAACTTTTTGTTTTATTTTAGTTGCCACACATCTTTTCATTTTAGTTGACTTAAAATTGATTCAATTAAGAATTAATATAGAATAATTTAAATATTGTATTGATTTTTTTAACCATAAACTTCTTATTGGCTCACTTTACATGACAAAAAAGTTCTAAAAAGTCATTTTAATGTGTTTTTTTATTATTAAATAAAAGGTAGACATTTTGTTTATTAGTAACACATTAAACAAATTTTGTGTAATATACATTTTCACAACAGGTACACTTTAAGATCATGTCCCGCCCCTACCTCAAAGCCAGCCTCTGATTGGATGAAATTAGTTGTGATTAATTTGCATCCTTAATAGCATTTTTTTTTTTTTTTTTAAATTAAATTTCTTTTAATGAAAATGTGATGCATTTAGTGTTTAGTTGACAAAATGATCACTGTTTTTGTTTTTGTTTAAATCGACCTCTGTGTGTGTTTTTGCAGGTTCCAGGCTGTCAAAGGGTGAAGATAGTTCAGATAGTTTCCAAGGTGCAGAGGACGGGCGGCTCGTCGGTCAGCTGTGCACAAAGGTTTACTAACAACACCTCACACTCTCAAATCAGCACCACGCATGTTTAAAGTGCGAGACCTTGGAACCACAATATCTTCAACAGAATTAGCAGTTTGTCTTTTCAAGGTTAAGCATCTAGTTTTTCCTTTAAAAGAAAGTCTATTGTCAGATTATAAATAATAAAAGCACCTGATGGTGGTTGAGCATTGAGTTGGACAGACTATCCCACATCACCTTCATGATGTCAGATAATATCAGTTATTTCTACATCTGTAAAAAACAGGAATTGTCAATTGTGTGTCATCACTCATTCATCTATTATTATGCTCTCTAGTTGTTATTTCATTGTATTCTGAGTACAAATGTTGTTGTCGGACAAATAGGGTACACTGAGTCTTGGGGAGTGGTGGCCTAGTGGTTAAGGACGCTGGGCTTGTAATCGGGGAGTTGCCGGGTCAAGCCTCACCTGGGCCATCACTGTGGGATGTTGAGCAAGTCCCTTAACCTCGAACTGCTCCCCAGGCGCCGCAAAATGGGTGCCCACTGCTCCTCAGGGATGGGTTAAATGCAGAGAACAAATTCCGTTAATGTGATAACATTACATGGCCAATTAAAGGCGAAAGCCCCGATTTAATCTTTAATTACTGCCCTGTGTGTGTGTGTGCAGATAGAGGAGCTGGAGGAGAAGCTGTTGGAACAGACTCGCGAGGTGGAGAGACTTCGCTCTGCACTGGTAAGACCCTGCTGGACTACATTCCTGAGCCAAAACACCACACCACCTCACGTGCACACACACACACACACAGTGTCAAACGGAGGATACAAACCCTGAAACTGAACTTTCAGGGTTTCACCTGAATCTTAAAACCAAGTCTGAGTTTATAGAAAAGCATGTGTAGAAAAAAGCAGCAAGTTTGTCTCTAAAATCTTTCTATAAAAATATCTTTATGGCGTGTGTTTAGCACACTGATTTCACAAAAAGCAAAACCACATGTAGGTACTTAAAATTGTTCATTGAAGCACGTGTCATGAATTACTGCATTGAGCCGAGCTGACGGTCTCAAAGTCCAAAGGAATCTCTAATCTAAACATGTTGGATCTATAACGGTGATGGCCATGTGTGACCTGTAGGGGGCGACAGATCTGGAGAAGCAGCTGGAGCGGCTGGAGGTGGAGAATGAGCGTCTGAAGCAGGAGCTGAAGTCATGCAGAAGCTCAGAGCTTCAGAAGCTCGACGACACAGCAGACATCTGCAGCAGCAGCCGCTGCCCCCGCAGCCAGGTACGCACACACAGGGCATGCACGTGCACAGACTCCCATACAAACACACTCACGCACAGAGACGCACATGCATACAGACATACACGCACAGAGATGCACAGAGAAACACACACACAAGTGCAGAGACACACACACACAAACGTGCACAAACTCACGCACACAAACACACACACATAGACTCACAAAAACGCACACACATTTTGGTTTAGGACCCACAAACAGCACTTGTTAAAAAAACTGCCATAAATATAAAAAGCACCAATATTTAAAACACATTTAGTTTGATGTAGTTAGCATTATGGATCCCAGCATGCAGCACATGCAGATGGGACACGTTGAAGCTTGGTGTCTCTCCTGCTGCAGGATGTGGAGGCCCTGCAGAGGGAGGTGTGCCGCTGGGAGAACCAGGCCCGGCAGAGGGAGCGGCGCCTGGCTGAGCTGGAGCAGGAGCTGCTGGAGAAGAACTGCACGGTGGAGGCTCTGCAGGAGCGGCTGGACAAATCAGGACAGAGGCGGGCGGAGGCCGAGCAGACACTCACCCTCCGCCTGCAGGAATGCGAAGACGAACTCGCCAGGCAGGCTGCTACGCCCCCCAGGGTGAAGGTGAGGACACGCCCTTCACACAGCAAGAGGGTCCCAGTTCCACAAACACGTTTCTTTAAAAGAGCTGCAAATGAATAACTTATCATTAATCATTAAGATACATGCACTCTGACAAGGCAGGGACTGTTTTTTTATTTACTTACAGGATTAATTAATGATATACATAATCATTGGATATAGTCTGCACATGCACCTGCTTTTTTTACAGATGCTGCAGAAATATTTCGAATGAAAAGAAACAATAAAACATAGAAAAGACAAGAACTGTTAATTAAATAGAGATTAAATACAAGTCAGGAAAATCTAATACAGATAAATACAAGTACAGTATAGTGAGCCATCTACTAACTACACTGTAAAAACAAAAAGCTGTCAGATTAAAGTGATGAGTGGTAGTTTGATCGCCACTGCAGGAATTATTTCCTGTGGCATTCTGTTGAGCTGAATGTTAGTCTTTAAACAACTATACAGAGGTTTTAGTGAACGAGACAATACTCAATGCCTTCAACCTGATAAGTTTGTTGTGCAAAATTAGTTTTACTGCTGTTTGAGGTCTGTGTCCTAACCTGTGGGGTCCATGTGTGTCAGTATGTGACTCAGACAGTGGAGGTGGAGTCGGCCGACTCTCACAGAGCGGTGTCAGAGCTGCAGGTGAAGAACGGAGCCCTGCAGGATCAGCTGAGCCTCCAGAGGCAGCTGCTCAAAGAGCTGGAGAAGCAGCTGCACGATTCCCAGAGAACCTGCACACAACTCCGAACGCAGGTAAACACCATCCACTGGGTTCTGTCTCCAACCAATCAAGTACCTCAGACCAGCTGTGGAGCTGATAAAGCCTGCCATCCTTAATGCAGTGGAAATGTCCGTACTTTAGACAAAAGATGTCAAACCTCATTGTAACTCAGGGGCCAAATACGGACCAGTTTAATCTCAAGTGGGTTGCAGATTATAGGCAGTATTAATGTGCCCTAGTTTGAACTTCACGTAGTATTTAAAGTATGAAAGGCACAGACAGTTTCCAAGCAATAAGTGACATGTTAAATTTCTTTGATTTTGTGACCGATTTATATTTAATTTGGAAGAATTTTGCGGAGTAATTTGAGAAAAATTTTAGAATACTTACAACAGTTTGAAGTTAAAAAGAACTGTCATCATGTGATAGAAGCATGGGAAGACTGTGAGCACTGGAAAAAATGTGCAGTTTCATTGAATTAAATGGTAAATGGACTTGATTTATATAGCGCTTTATCACAACACTGAAACAGTCTCAAAGCACTTTACATATCAGCTCATTCACCCAATCACTCTCACATTCACACACCAATGGGACAGGACTGCCATGCAAGGCGCTAGTCGACGGATTCAGTGTCTTGCCCAAGGACACTTCGACACATAGTCAGGTACTGGATCGAACCCCCAACCTCTCGATCAGAAGACGACCCTCTACCACCTGAGCCACGGTTGCCCTTAGTGTATTAGTAATTAGTGTATTTGGTGGCCGATAGTGTATTTGGTGGTTCCGAGATATCTACAACTAGTTAATGAATGTGTCATGTTTTCGCTGTCATTTTTACTTTCTCCTGCGGGCCGAATTGGTAGCTTTAAAGAGCCTTTAGTTTGACGTGCTTTAGATTATGGTAAAACCATGTGAAATATGTTTATAATCCCATTGATGAGCAACATCAGAGCCACGTTTATGTACTTAACATCAGTTTTAGCTAATCGTCTAATGGTCTTATTTTTTTTCTTCTTGTTTCTAATTTGGGACACCTGCAATTTAGAAACGACCTTTGCCGTCAGTTACGTTTCCTGTTTCAATGGCATGCTTGATTTTTTCCGTCCTCTGTTCGGCGGTTTTGTCATGGAGGCAAGGCAAGGCAAGGCAAATTTATTTGTATAGCGCATTTCATACTCAAGGCAACTCAATGTGCTTTACATGATAAAACATTCATGGAGGGGAGTGAAAGCTGATCAAACCGAAGGATGCAGGTTAACCTCCCTTTTCCTCTGCGCACGCACACACCTGCAGCTGCTGGCAGAAGGAGAGC
The DNA here is from genome assembly GCF_900634775.1 of Gouania willdenowi. Classification (NCBI taxonomy): domain Eukaryota; kingdom Metazoa; phylum Chordata; class Actinopteri; order Blenniiformes; family Gobiesocidae; genus Gouania; species Gouania willdenowi. The sequence continues at coordinate 39,280,207 of NC_041046.1, forward strand.
GCCTCTGTGGCCTCCCCTTTCAGAGTGACAGTGGGACGGTCCACGGGCTGTCCAAGGTCGGCCAGTTTAATACACAACCCTTTATTTGTTGGTAGATCCCTTTAGTCGTCCCAGTGCTCCCAGTTTACAAATGCCTGTAGTTTAATAGTGTAACTGTAAAAGTGGGTTTTCTTCAGAATCAGGACTTTTTCTCACTTCCCTGGTCAGATCCTGGTCTATGAAGGAGAGATGCAGCGAGCTCAGGGCCAGCTGGAGGTCCAGATGCAGAACCTGGAGGAGGAGAAGAACCGCGTCATCGAGGATGCGTTTATTCGAGCGGAGAGCGAGATGAAGGCCGTTCACGAGAATCTGGCAGGTCGGACTCCACTGTCCATTTGTGCACATGGCTGTGTGTGTGTGATTGTGTGTTTGTTGGTTTATCGAGTGTCATGTTGTTGTTGTTTACAGGTGTGCGCATGAACTTGCTGACCCTGCAGCCTGCCCTCAGGACTCTGACCGTCGACTACAACTGTCTGAAGAAGCAGGTTCAAGATTACCCTTTCCTGCTGGAGACGGCCATCAGTGAGGTCAAGCAAGAGGTCAGACACACACGCACAGTTACTTCTTAGGCTGTTTATCGAGTCCCTGCATCTATTTTCCTTTGTCTGTGTTATTGTGTGTTGAATTTACCTGTATTGTGTGTCAGATCTGTCAGGTGATCAATGACGCTAACACTACCAATCAGGACCTGCTGCGTAAATACAAGCGTGAGATGAACCTGAGGAAGAAATGTCACAACGAGCTGGTCCGACTCAAAGGTCTGAGGCTAGCATGCTAGCTAGAACAATAATGCTCTGTTTCCATGGTAACCCCTCTCACCTGCCCCCCTGTGCTTTTCTAAGGAAACATACGCGTTTTCTGCCGCGTGCGGCCGGTCAGTCAGGAGGAGCAGGACTCCACCGATGGCAAAACTATGCTGAGCTTCGACTCGGACGACGACGCCGTCCTCTACCTCACCAACAAGGGCAAGGTCATGACCTTCGAGCTGGACAAAGTGTTTCATCCTCAGGCAACGCAGGAAGAGGTGAGACTATGGCTGTGTTAAAAATGTCATCTGACGTCAAAATGAATATGTAGTGCGTTCACATGATATAGTATGAAAAGATTGATTATGCAAGAATTACCCAGATATATACTATAACAGGACATTTTTGAAGTGTGCACGGTGGGCAAACTACTAAACATACATACTAAATGTATGAAATGTCAGCATGAAATGTGCTTCTGTGAGTTTTATCGAGCAAATGACCATATGTTGATATTCTACTTGGTCACTTTCTAACTTAAAATGTTTTCAGAACCTTAAAAGGTGGAGAATTATCAGAGATTTGTATTAGTTCAAAATGAATCATTGGAAACTTTGAAGTATACTTCAGTGGGAACGGTCACCATCCTAATCATCCTTTTTAGTATATAGTAGACACATATACTCATTTAGTGAGTAGTGTATAGTACGGTAGTATGCAATTTCGAACACTGACGTTCGGATCGGCACTGTGAGCTTGTGAACCTGTGGTTTCATCGGACTAACTGTGCTGCTTTCTTATTGGTTCACAGGTGTTCCAGGAGGTCCAATCTCTTGTCACTTCCTGCATTGATGGCTTTAACGTCTGTATCTTCGCCTATGGACAGACGGGCTCAGGGAAATCCTACACGATGGAGGTAGGAGAATGAGCTGTTAACTACACCTGAGGCTCTTCTCAGGGGAAACACACCTCTAAGCTCCGCTTCCTCTATGTTTCCAGGGTGTTGCAGACGACCCCGGCATTAACCAGCGAGCTCTGCGCCTGCTCTTCTCCGAGGTGATGGAAAATGCGTCGGACTGGGACTACACAATCACAGTCAGCATGGTGGAGATCTACAATGAGACGCTGCGGTGAGTTTGAATCCCAGACTGGAGGAAAAAAGCTCCTACATTTATGGGGAGAGATTTGTCTAAAAAATATTTACAAATAGATCCATAATTTTCACATAGATTTTTCTCATGCGGAATGTTGATGTTTCTGAAAAAAACTCATGACTCATGAAAAACACGTGAAAAAAAAAAAGTCTGTAAATCTAAAAAAAAACATGAAAATCTAAAAAATTTGAAAATTTGAAAACCACATGTAAAATTTTTTTAAAAAAAACAGAAAAAGTTATAAAAATGATTTAATTTTTACTTATGTTGCGATAATTATTTTTTGAATAATTCCACTTTTTTTTTTATTTGACTTGGTGTCAAACTGCACCTTTAAACCAAACCAACAGTTTCACAGCTGGATTACAGGCCACGCAAGCATTTTCAAGAGCACGGCTTTTCCTCAGTGTTTTATTTTGAAGTTAAACGTGTGACAGAAAGTGCAACTTCTCCTTGTCAGACAAAACCAGGACATTCTCAGTTGATCCCAGCCCAGATTCTAACCCTGCAGACTTTAGGTGCAGATTGTAGGACCACAGCTCTCACTTCATTTAATACTTTATAATATTATTTACTGTATGTCTGATCCACCCACTCAGCGTTGTGTTAAAGCTCCTCCTCCTGTGAGTAGTTACATAAAGGTGGAGCAGACGAGGTGTCACGTGGGTCACTGTTGTGTAACACGACATCTGGACCTGGAATCCAGTTTCTGGCTGCAGGTTTTGGTCTCTAAAGTCCAAAGTAGGATTAAAGGTTCAAATTAAAAATGTATTTCAGCAGATCACACAAGGTTTCAGCCTTGAGCGACAGTTCACACAACTACATACAAAATAAGACTTAAATGTAACCTGGAAAACAATGATTTTTAAAAATAAGAGATAATTAAATTTAAAATTAGTCTATGCATTAAATCTGAACCTTTAAAATGTAGGGGGGGAAAATACACGTTTAAAATAATTTCCTGATTAAAATAATTTTCCTTTAGAAATGTCATTGATTATTTAGTAGTAAGATAGAATCACAAGTAAGGTAATTTATCTGACATCTTGTAATGTTAAATAGATTTAAGTGTTGTAATGTATATTACTTCTAAATAAGGATGAGGGGATATATAGTATTCAGCAGAAATAAAAGCTTCAATCTCGGATAAATCAGCAGTAAGGATGGAGACTGGCTAGTGGAAAGGGTTTACTGTGGTCTGAGTGGTGTTCTTTAGACCCTGATGGTCTCTGCTGTCCTCCAGGAACCTGTTGGGTGGAAATCCCACTGACAAACTGGACATCAAGTTGAACCCTGATGGCAGCGGGTCGCTGTATGTTCCTGGACTGACGGAGATCACCGTGCAGAGCCCCGACGACATCAAAAAGGTGAAGCTTCAGTGCGCTCAGAGAACCTCCTGTTGAGTCCCAAACTGTCACCAATCAGTGAACCGAACCAGTTTAGTTTATTTCAGCAATTCACATTCATAATTTTTACATAATACAAGATATATCATTAGATGGTAGACGGATTTATCACAACCTACACACATTAATGTATACATTATATTGGTGTTTATGATTTGTTTGTAGGTAACCCCTTAATATTTGGAATTAATACAGTTAAAAAAGAGCTATTATCCAATATTATTTGCATATTTGTCCAAAATACTTCTCTTAATATCTGCAAACTAGGAGCACTTTTTAGGTTTTCATTTAAACTATTCTCTAGGTCGACACCTTTTCGTGTGATACATTGACTTTTAAGGGTAGTACGAGCATGCTGTACCTTCAGATTAAGAAACTTTTGTTAAATGTTAAGAACAGTGAGTCGGTATGGTCGTTATGGCCTACGTTGTGCACAATTCAAAAGTCTATATAAGATTTGCAGATGACTGCTATAGATATTGTCCCAGACCTCCACTCAATAGTTGATATATGGTAGGATTTGCGAACAATACAAGATGAAAAGAGCTTTTTGGTTCAGCAAATATCTATACCTACCCTTTATAGCAACATTTTTGGCTACTTTACTGCAAATACTATTTATTTGTGATCTCCAGCTAACATTGTAGCTGTGGATCACACCTCGAGATGTATACACTTTAACTTTTTCAATTTGGACATTATCATTTTTGCTTTGAATTTGAAGTATGTATGTGTGTGTCCATGTTCTGAGGTGTTCGAGCTGGGACACATGAACCGAGCGACGGCTTGCACCAACCTGAACGAACACAGCTCGCGCTCCCACGCTCTGCTCATCATCACTGTGTCGGGGTTAAACATCACCACGGGAAACCGCACACAAGGTAGGGCCACACCTGATGTGCACCAGTTGAGAACCAGGGTTGGGGTCAGTTATATTTTTCAAATACAATTAGGTCTTCAATTATCCATGTTCAATTACAACTCAATTATGATTATGGTGAGCGGCATTTTTTCCAATTACAATTTTTTTTTTCCCCTGAAAGTTAATTACAATTATGTTCTCAATTACTAAAGTTCACATTGAATTAATCACAATTACTGAGCCTGAAATAAATAACCCCATAAAACATTTAGGGTCTTCTGATAGACTTATCTCTGAAAAAAAAAATGTTTACATTTTTTTTGCCGTGCCTCTGATTTTGGGTGTTTTTCACATTTTTGTAATTTTTTATGCCTTTCTATAGCCTTACTATACTATAGCCATACCTCTGAAATATGGGTGTTTTTCACATTTTTCTAATTTTTCATGTCTACTGCATTTTTAACCCCAGGTTAAGTGTGCTCATTATATTTAAACTAGTTTTTAGAGGTTTATGACCCCAAAATCATAAATATTTCCATTTTAATGCCATTGACACGGACAGTTTTTCTAGAATTTCCGTGATAATTAAAATTACAAAGTCAATTATCTGAACTCATTTACAACTTAATTATGATTACAACAGCAACAGATTTTTTCAAATACAATTAGAATTATAATTGCTTCATAATTCTAATTAATGATCATTTAAGCTATCATTTACAGTTATAATTGACCCCAACCCTGCATTCCTCGTAACACTTCTTCTTCCTCCAGGGAAGCTGAACCTGGTGGACCTGGCCGGCTCAGAGCGGATCTCTAAGTCCGGTGCTGAGGGCAGCCGCCTGCGCGAGGCTCAGTGCATCAACAAGTCTCTGTCGGCGCTCGGTGATGTCATCAACGCGCTGCGCTGCAAACACTCGCACGTCCCCTTCAGGAACTCGCGGCTCACCTACCTGCTGCAGGACTCTCTGTGCGGGGACAGCAAGACTCTGATGATGGTGCAGGTCAGTGAAAGCCTCATGAGGCGTCGTCCCCCACAGAGCCAACCAGCCTGACTCTCCCCCATCCTCTGTGTCTGTAGGTCTCCCCGTTGCCTAGCAACATGAGTGAAACGGTGTGCTCGCTAAAGTTTGCTCAGCGTGTCCGCAGCGTGGAGCTGAGCTATTCGTCGTCACGGAAACACGAGTACTCATCCACCTCATCGTCGCCGACCCACGACAGTGTGGAGGTAAGCCGCACAATATTTCAAAATGAAAGCACAAAGGGAAAGATTATTGTTGTATTAATAAGGGTTTTTTAAAAAGCCGATATCTTTAACAGTGATAATAACTGCTATATGAAATAATAATATTGACATACTCAGGATATTTACAGTACACCATTGCTTCTCAAAGTATGTGATGCGGCCCCCTGGTGGGTAATAGTATGGCAAGCCCTTTTAACATTTAATAAGTCTGGCGGACATGTAGCAATTTAGTTTTCACTAGTGGAAATTACATTTGAACATGTTCAAATGTAATTTTGACATGTTGAAATGTTAATTCAAGATATCTGTAAAGCCATTTTCACATGTAACAAATATATTTCAACATGTCAAAATGTCATTTCGACATGTAGAAACTGAATTACAGATATCTGCAATTCAATTGTTACATGTAAAAATGTAATTGCAGATATCTGCAATTCAATTGTTACGTGTAACAATTAGATTACAGATATCTGCAATTGAATTACAACATGTCGAAATTGAATTCTTGATATCTGCAATTCAATTTTTACATGTAACAATTGAATTGCAGATATCTGCAATTCAATTGTTACATGTAACAATTGAGTTGTAGATATGAATTAGAATTGCCACATGTCAAAATTGAATTGCAGATATCTGCAATTACATTTTTACATGTAACAATTGAATTGCAGATATCAGCAATTGAATTTCAGATATCTTATTAAATGTTAAAAGGGCTTGCCATAGTAATAGAGGTATGACAGGTGGGGAGTGACCAACTTTTTAATTTCATGCTAAATGCCTTTCTGAGATCAAAAACACTAAACAAAATGCGTACACACTAAGAAAGTATTAATGACTAGACTAAAGATGTAGCAGAAATTAAGTGCATTAAAATTATTGGACTGCATTAGATGTGGAACTAAAGTGCAAAAATAATTTTTTAAAATGACTGAATAAGTGAATTTCCTTTTTGTGTGTTTTTACTGTCATTTTTTGTGTAGCCTGTTTGTTTTTTTTTAGTCTTATGTATTTTTGCCATTTTGTGTTTTTTTATTTTATGTATTTAAGTATTCCCTTGCAATTTTGTATATTTGCCAGTTTTTTGTTTGCCATTTTGTGTATTTAAGAGTCCATTTGTGTATTTTTTGAGTCATTTGGTGGACCCACAATATTTGCACTGCCAGTTGCCTATGCCTGTTATATGCATTTTTATATATATTTTAATTTATTGTATATTTACATATATTCATATATGTATTGCATTCTCCTCCTGTGTCATTATGATGTAACTGTTGAAGCCGCTGTGACACTGATTTCCAATATCAATAAATATATCAATCATTTATCATATGTAGATCACATATATTTTAGTCAATAAAGTATATATATATATATATTTATTCTGAAACCACGACAAATTTCCCATTATCAAGCTGTAAATATAATTACCTTTGTATGATGTGACCTTTGACCCACAGCTGGACTCTCCCCCCGTCACCCCCCTCCCCATCTCTCGGGTCAGCAGTGCAAGCTCCACCCTTTCCTCCGCCTCCAGGACGCCCGGCAGCACCCGCAGAAAGTCGCAGTCGCAGCTCGCTGCAGGTAAATGCACACACACGATTCCAAACTGGGAATAAGTGCAAAGTTCCTACAGACAGAATTAGATTCAATGAGGCTCTGTTGTTGATGATGATGATTGATTAATTCTGAATGACTCTAGAATAACACACATTAATCTACCAGAGTGATGTTAATAATCCTAAACAACACTGGGTAATCTAGATCAGGGGTGTCCAAACCCAGGCTGTCTTGCAACCCTAATAATCCAGTAGGTATTAGATCATTGTCGTCTCCCCGCTCCAACACTCCCATTGCCAATGAAGTATCAACTACTAACAAACATATTTCGAAGTACTGGTAATCTGTCACCGTATTCACGAAGCCTCTCACTATCCTCCCAGAGAGCTCCTAATGAATTCTAAAAATTCCTAGCAAGGAATCTTATCTTAAAAGTGATTCAGGAAGTTTGTGAGAGCAACTCAACTGAGCAAGGAGGGACAGAAATTTAGATCTTACCGAGGAGGTGTGATTGACCCCGTTGCTGGGTATGATGCAGTCTTCTAAAAACTGTGATTGGTTGTTAGAGAAAGAGAGAGGGGAAAAAAGTGCTCTGTGCTCCTATTAATGAATGGAGAGTAAAATCTACCGATCATAGAACTTGGACTGAATTGAGAAATGTTTAATTATGGCGTTTATTTAATTCAGCAATATCACATTAAAGCAAGGGGGATGCAAGGGTTTGTCTGCTCTGAGACTACCACAATTAGATTTGCAAATAATTACTAAAACCATAATAAAGCTGTTGTTAAAGCTGCAGTATGTAATTTTTTTTTTTGTGCTATTAGGTCATAAATCTATAATCATCTTTAAGCATATTGTAATTGAAAGTGTTCTGAGTGGACAGTGAATCTCTTCTCCTGGCCCTGTAAATGAAGCTTATAAATCCAGGACCTTGACGCTGGACTTCAGCCAATCAGAGATCGTTCTACAAACACGTGTGCTCCATGGACTGTTTTGGGCGTTGCTATTGGCTGCTCGACTGAAGTCAGGCGCATTCACGTGCCGAATGCAATGGCTGACATTCCAGCAGAAGTCTTTGTCGCGGCGTTAGGCACAACAGTTACACAGCAAATCAAGCAAAAAAAGGCAGACCGATGTGGAGAAGCAACTGTGTGTGCTTGTGGCGGGGACGAGCCGCTGCTCAGGGCTGTAACTACAGAGTAGTACGTGTTAGAGTCTCAAAAACTGCAGCTTTAAGTCAGTAATGCTCGACATGTGGCCCTTTGTCTTCATTTTATTTTTTATACCCCTAGAAAGCCTTAAAAGGGGGAAACGTTTTTAACAATACCACCCGTTTCCTCTTTTTCGCCCATTTTGCCAGTCATGGCTGCTTTTAGCCTATTGTTATGCCAGTTCACCCCTGGTAGTAGTCTACCATTAAGGCTATGGCTTTACTTTGATATTAGTAATTGTGTGAATGTTTTGGAATTTGTGAGGGTGGATCACTAGCTTTCTGTTGACATACAGGCCTCGTCTTGTGATGATGCAGTTACGTCAATAACACCAACAACTCCAGGGAAACCCGCTATGATCATGAATGCCAGTTTGTTGGCATGTAACGACTGAGAATCCAGCTGAAAACGAACAAATTCATTCATCAGTTTCTGACCTTCTTGCTCTTTTTCAGGGTCACAGGGAAGGATCAAAACACACATCAATAGATGGCGGTGAAAGGGCAGTAATGGACAGACTGAGCACTATTGCGTTACTACGCTGTGAGGGAAAGTGCACGTGACCCTGATGAAGTCACCAACAATTATCTCTGGTGGCGTGTTATTAAATATTATTGAATATAAGTGGAATATCTCTCCTTCCTCGCTCTGTTTCTGTCTGTTTAAGACGCTTTTAGACTTTTCACTTTAGGAGCTCTTCTAGGGCCTAAGATGCTCTGTGAGCTACTTTTATTTTACTAAGGGGAAATTCTAAGAAAAAATGTTGAAATTCAAGGAATTCTAAGATTTTTCTAAGAATGACGTCGCCAAGAGCTACTTTTAGCCACAAGATGCTTTGTGAATACGGGCACTGGATTATTGAAATGATCCTAAATATAAAACCTGAATTATCTGACTTTAACTGTCTAATCCTTTATGATGCTCAGTTATCTACAGTATATTAATCAACCAAATGGCTCCTGGTTATGATGAGTAATGATAGTTTAGATTTGATGAGTGAAGATTACTTACTAACATGGGGCAATACTAAATAATCCTCAAGTGAGTATTTAAATCATCCTGAGTAAACATTAATAACCCAAAGTATTATTGAGTAATAATACCGGATTATAGTAAGATATTATAAATAATCCAGTGTAATCCTGATTAACTCAAAAAATATCCTGAGAAAAGATAAGTAATCCTTGAGAATTGTTAGCAATACCCAAGATGCTGAGTAATTGTGAGTTTTTGGAATAATCCTGAAAAATCTAATCTAAAAACTAATTTTTAATAATCCAGTTTAAATTTGAGAAATCTTGAGCAATGCTGAGAATTTTGAAATGGTTTTAGTAACCCTTCAATTATCCTGAGTAATTCTGACTAATCCTTGATACCATTGAGTAACGCTGAGTAATCCTTGAAACCATTGAGTAATCATAAATAACGCTGAGTAATCAATCCTGAGTAACGCCGAGTAAACATTAATAACGCTGAGTAATCCTGACTAATCGTTGATACCATTGAGTAACGCTGAGTAATCCTTGATACCATTGAGTAATCATAAATAACGCTGAGTAATCAATCCTGAGTAACGCCGAGTAAACATTAATAACGCTGAGTAATCCTGACTAATCCTGACTAATCCTTGATACCATTGAGTAACGCTGAGTAATCCTTGATACCATTGAGTAATCATAAATAACGCTGAGTAATCAATCCTGAGTAACACCGAGTAAACATTAATAACGCTGAGTAATCCTGACTAATCCTGACTAATCCTTGATACCATTGAGTAATGCTGAGTAATCCTGAGTAACGCTGAGTAATCCTGACATGCAGGTCTGATCTCTAAGAAACTCGGAGGAAACGTCCCGCTGTCTGTCTGTCCATCTTCTTCCTCTGTTTCCTCACTCTGTGGTCTGATTGGTTGGTTTCCAGACAGACAGGTAGACAAAGCCAGCTCATTGGTGGGGGACGGTGGGCAGGTAGGTGGAGCTGGATCCTGATTGGTGGACAGATGGCATGGAAGCTTATAGCATGGCATGGTGCCCCCACCCCATATTAACCCCCCCCTCCCCCCCCCCACACTCCTTAAACACCTTCATGTAGTTTATTTCTCACTATTATTGTGAAAATGGTGATTTAATTTTTTCAGATTTTTTTATGTCATAGGAATGTAAGGATATATCCTAAATCGGTGCAAATAAGAGGGGGTTAAAATGCGTACAACACAGTATGTGCATCGATACTCTGCTTAAACAATAGGGTGTGCTGGGACTGTTTTAGTGCCGATTATTTAGACGTTACGGTCTTGGCTCAGCCGTACACTCGAAGCTGAACCAAGAGCAGCGGTGCGAGAAGAACTTTTATACGGACCAATAAAAAAGACCTGGCCTGAACAAGACAAAACGCGGCCCAAACCCGTCCAACCCGAATGAAGCAGACAACTCTTTTAGTCTGAACTCGTTACAACCAGACACTATTCACATTCGTGTGCGCAAATCATTTAAATTCAACCCAACTTTATTTATGTAGCGCAAAATACAACAATAGTCATCTCATGGCACATATCAAATCTAAAATTCTTAATAAAAAACCCAACAATTCCACGTGAACATGATCAGCTACGTGATCCGAGGCAAGTCGGAATCCATTTGTGTGCCTTTTTCCTGCTAATCAAAACACATCACCTGATTTACTGCACAACGCCAGAACCAGGCCTGAGCCCATGGTATGAGGATTGAAATTAAGCTCAAACTGTCGGCACAGAGCGACACACTGACCTCGACGCACAAACACCTTAAGAAAAATATGTAAATTCCAATCCAGGAACATAAGCAAACCTTTCTTACTTTTTTATTACCTCAGCCCGCGAAGCGCAGAGCGGTAAGGTTATGTTTTACCCTCCGTTTATCTGTTAGTCTGTTAGCAAGATAACTTAAAAAGTTATGAACGCATTTGGAGAAAATGTTCAGGAAAATTGATGAATTGGACATGGAGCAGGTGATTTTGGTGATGTTCTGCTACCAAAAGTAAATATATAGATACCCCATTCATTTTCCCATCCACACTGTGGAACTTCTTGTTGAAGTCATAGGTTCTCTGAGTCAACAGCTCAATGTTGACAGATAGTCATTGTAACACAGCTCAATGTTGACAGGTAGTCATGGTAATCCTGAGTTTACTGTGACCGGAGCGTGTTAGCAGAGCTTGAGCTGCTTGACAGAGGTCTGCACTGTCAAAGGGCTTTTCTAGTTATATGTTTTAAAAATATTTATGTTTTTGTTCAACTTTGCATGGTGATAAATGAATAAATGTGAAGTTTATTTTGGTTTATGAGTTTAAACTATTTGTAGAAGGTTCTAAGAAGAACATATATTTCAAAATTCTTGACAATTTAAATGAAGATGAGAAGAATCTGTATTTTGACTAAAACAATATGGAGGAGTTAAATGCATCATTACATCCCAATCTTTGATTCGCATCAAATCGTTGGTTGAGTCTATCCTTACAGCCCTACCTTGTTGTGATGTTTTGAATGTTTTTTGTTGACTAACAAACCAAACTAGTGCTAAAAGTGTTGATGTTGGTGCTGCTCCTTCCATCGCCGCTCATAGTCTTTCCCACATCAATGTCATCGTTTTACTGCTGCTGTGAAACTAAATCTCACGCTTAAGTTCTTTAGCTTCTTTAGCTGCTTTAGCTGTTGGCTGATGAGCGTTGCACATCTTCTCATGGAGGTTCTTTGATGAGAAGATTCACTCATCAGAATAAAACCTCCTTGTGTGTATGTCGTGAGTCGTCCTTGTCATGCTGAGCCGAGGATTGTGGGAGTGTGTTTGGTCTCGTCTGAACTGATTGAAGTGAAAACGGTTTGAGTCCTCACAGCGTGAAGCACAAACCTCACCGAGGACTATATAGTCCCACATTAGGGCTTGGGCGATATGGACCAAACCTCGTATATCGATATTTTTTGTGAAAATGGCGATATGCGATTAAGTTCATTAATTCAATTAAAGTCAGACCAGAAAAACAATCCTGGGTGAAATTTTCAGTTGCAAAATATCACACAGGCGCATTTATTAACAAACAGCTGCACATTATGTGCCACTATTGGCTTTTTCTCCTATCAGGGACAGCACGTGCGAGTGAGTTCTGTATTGTGGTTTGTTTAGGGGGAGGTCTGGTAACTGTGCTTCATGCTGTTCTGGGAAGTAGCGAAAGCAGCAACTCCTAAAAAATTTATATATCGATAAAGGCGATTGTAATTTTCTATATCGCCTTTTGAATCTCGATATATTGCCCAGGTCTAGTCCCACATGTACAAAAAAAGACTTCAGAGGTTCCTGACTGATGAGTTGGGACCAAAAGTGGAAGGAATAAGTTGGTCTTAATGCACAATTCTCAATTTTTTGTGAGCTTGGTCATATTACACATTAAATGTGTAACATGAGCTGAACTTGTATCAGTTTAGGATGAACTGAATGCAACCCTGAAGTGACCTGCATCCTATAATATGGAGCCATTGTCCCAGTGTGTGTGAGACACTGATAATATGGAATATATATATAAATATTTATTAATTCTAAAACTTCACTCCTTGCACTTTTCACTCCATCCTCCATCATTGGCTGTTGTTTTTCTCACTCCACTGCTGCTCCTGTGACGCAGAATTATGACGTTTATCACATTTAATTGACATAAAGGTTGGATAAATGTGACCTGACAAATGACAGCGGTCTTGGTTGCATTTGTGCTCCTCAAACTGTCTTTAACAGATCAGATACAGGTCACATATGGGCAGGAAAAAATTGGATTTGTCACATTCGCCTGCAGTCTGAATGTAGCCTGTGCTTTTATTTTGAAAGGAGAATTTTTAACACAATAAAATGCCATCCGTTCTTACTTTGATCTGCAGATGGCGTTACTTCACTTCAAAGCACGTAGCTGTGCTTCAAATTTCTGAATGTATCAATGACTAAAGAAAACACTCTAAAGAAAAAACAGAAAAGGCAAAAAAGAAACCAGAGAAGGTCGGTTGTGGAGGGGGCGTGACATGAGACCTCGCTGATCGAACGAGGCCATTATCTGTTCCAGTACCCAGAAATATTAGCAATTTGTTTTGCTCAAAAGCTGCCTCATCCAATCAGTTTCTTTTTTGCGTTTGTGTTTTGTCTCTTTTGTTTGAGTTTTCTGTTTTTGGTTCATGTTTTGTTTTTTGTTTGCGTTTTTTTTTTTGCATTCGTGTTGTGTCTTTTCTGTTTGCATTTTATTTTTTGACGTTCCTGTTTTCTTCAGTTTTGTTTTTTGTCTTTTGTGTTTACATTTTCTATTTTGCGTTCTTGTTCTGTCTTTTGTTTTCTTTTTTGCGTTCGTGTTTTTTTGTTTGTTTTTTTATTTTGTGCTCATGTTTTTTCTTTTGCGTGTGTTCTTTCTTTTGTATTCCTGCTTTGCACTCCAGGGTCACTGTAGGTTCTGTGATATTGTAATAAAATTGTTCGCCCAACCGCGTCTTTAAAACCAAACTGACTCTTTAAGACTTTGAATGGTTCCTTTATGGATTCATGCAGTGGAAATCTTCCAAACCCTCCTGGATGTGTGTGTAGATGTTAAAGTCTAGGTGTTGAGATGAAGTCTGACATTCCCGGTGTTTCCTGAAGTTCTGGGATTTGTGCAGTTTTGGGGACGAAGGCGTCTTCACTTCATCATCGCTATGGAAACATTGAGATGTTGATGGATGTCCTCTGACCGTTTGTGCTTTTCTTCCTCAGGACGACTGAAGCTGACGGCCTGAAAGAGACTGAGCTTTTTCTTCTTCTTCAGCTGTAAACGGGAGTAAAGGCTGCTGGGAACTCTGGACTCAGTGGAGATTCTGGACTAGTTTAGCGGACTGAGGCAGACTCAGAGTGATGTGGCAGACAGCAGACGTCCTCATGGTGTTTCCTGATTATCAGTGTTTTTTTATTTTTTTTTTATTTTGGTGCACATTGAACTCAAAGAGCAGGAAGTTCTGCTGCTGTCCTTTATCTTTCAACATTAAACCTTCATATTGCCTCCTTATCTGGCTCTGGATGAAGACACTGCAGGACTGCGGCCCTCCAGGACCAGGATATGAGATTGATTTCACTTAGATTTTTTATTTATGCTTGAGCTGCTTTATTCTGAACTTTAGACGAGAGGATTCCACCTGAGGAGCTTCAGTGAGACGTTTGCAGATTTTCCTCCTGTCTCGTCCTGATTTCATTATTTGCACTTGTATTTGACTGAAGTTACATGTTTTAAAATTAAAGAAATCAACTTTTCAATCGTCTCTTTCTTACTGTGTTTAAATGGTTGTTTTACAAACTGGAGTGATAATTGTCGAAGGTTTGAGGAGCACTAAACTGTTAATTTCATTTCTTTTTTTTAGATTTGGAAACATTTTTTTATTTTTTTTCATGTTTTTCGGACTGAAATGTCATGCACACACACCAGAGATGGGGTCAATTACATTTAGGTCTTCAATTATCCATGTTCAATTACAACTCAATTATTTTTTCCATAATTATTCTAAAGCATGTTGCACAAGCAGTCAGCAAAATAAAAAAAGAGTTGACAACAATTTTCAACTTTTTTCTTCAAGTGATTTATTTTTTTTTGCCTCCAAATTTTTTTTTTCTTCTGTGGCCTTAATTCTCTCTCGTACCTTACCCTTGTTTTGAGGTGGTTAATTTTTTTTTTTTGTAATTTTTTATGCCTTGAACTTTTTTCACTTTTTGTGCCTTACTATAACCTTATCTCCACTTTGAGTCGTTTGAAATGTTTTTGACATTTTATTATGCCTTATTAGAGCCTTATTTTTGTTTTGAGGCTTTTGAACAATTTTCGCCCATTTTTATGCCTGACTATTATAGCCTTATCTTCGAAATTTGAGCGTTTTCACATTTTTCGGATTTTTTTTGCTTACTATAACTTTGCCTCCATTTTGAGGCGTTTTTAATTTTTTCGACAATGTTCATGCCTTGAATTTTTTTCACCATTTTTATGCCTTACTATATAGCCTTATGTCTGTTTTGAGCGGTTCGAAATTTTTTTGACATTTTTTATTTCTTACTGCATTTTCACCCCAGCTTTAGTGTGTTCATTATATTTTAACTAATCTTTATGGGCGTATGATAGCCTTATCCCAGAAAAAGAAAAGCCCATTATTAGCCTTGCTATGTGATTGTCACTGCTCTGTGTTCCCTGGAATTCTCAGTGGTCTCCCATTCAAGTATTAACCAGGTCTGGCCCACTTACCTTCTGAGATCTGACGAGATCAGGCAATGATAAGCAGGTACAGACATTTAAACTTACCTCAGAAATGTGGGTGTTTTTCACATATTTCAGATTTGTATGCCTTACTATAGCCTTATCCTCATTTTGAAGCATTTGAAATTTTTTAGACTTTTTTCATGCATTGAATTTTTTTCACCATTTTTTATGCCTTACTATAACCTTATCTCCGTTTTGAGGCGTTTTTCATTTTTTGACATTTTTTCACGCTTTTAATTTTTTTCACCTTTTTTATGCCTTACTATAGCCTTATCTCCGTTTTGAGGATTTTAAAATTTTTCAACCTTTTTTATGTTTTTAATTTTTTTTCACCATTTTCTATGCCTTACTATAACCTTATCTCTGTTTTGAGGCGTTTTAAATGTTTTGGACATTTTTTCACGCTTTTAATTTATATAATTTATAACTATAGCGTTATCTCCGTTTTGAGGCGTTTTCAACTTTTTCGACTTTTTTTTGTGCTTTGAAATTTTTTCACCATTTTATGCCTTACTATAGCCTTATCTAAGTTTTGAGGCGTTTTAAAATTTTTCAACATTTTTTATGCCTTACTTATAGCCATATCTCCGTTTTGAGGCGATTTAAAATTTTTGGACATTTTTTCACGCTTTTAATTTTTTTCACCATTTTTATGCCTTACTTATAACCTTATCTCCTGTTTTGAAGCGTTTTTAATTTTTTTGACATTTTTCATGCCATGTATTTTTTTCACCATTTTTTATGCCTTACTATAGCATTATTTCCTGTTTTGAGGCGTTTTAATTTTTTTGGACATTTTTTTGTCCAATTTTCTTCACCATTTTTATGCCTTAATATAGCCTTATCTCCGTTTTGAGGCATTTTAAAATTTTTCAACATTTTTTATGTTTTTGTTTTTTTTCAACATTTTTTATGCCTTACTATAGCCTTATCTCTGTTTTGAGGCGTTTTAAAAAATTTTGACATTTTTTATGCCTTCATTTTTTCACCATTTTTATGCCTTACTTATAACCTTATCTCCATTTTGAGGCGTTTTAATTTTTTTGGACATTTCTTTGTCTTTAATTTTTTTCACCATTTTTCATGCCTTATTATAGCCTTATTTCCTGTTTTGAGGCGTTTTAATTTTTTTGGACATTTTTTTGTCCAATTTTCTTCACCATTTTTATGCCTTAATATAGCCTTATCTCCGTTTTGAGGCATTTTAAAAAAATTTCAACATTTTTTATGTTTTTGTTTTTTTTCAACATTTTTTATGCCTTACTATAGCCTTATCTCTGTTTTGAGGCGTTTTGTATTTTTTCATTATTTTTTATGTCTTTAATTTTTTCACCATTTTTATGCCTTACTTATAACCTTATCTCCTGTTTTGAGGCGTTTTAATTGTTTTGACATTTTTCATGCCATGTATTTTTTTCACCATTTTTTATGCCTTACTATAGCCTTATTTCCTGTTTTGAGGCGTTTTAATTTTTTTGGACATTTTTTTGTCCAATTTTCTTCACCATTTTTATGCCTTACTATAGCCTTATCTCCATTTTGAGGCGTTTTAAATATTTTGGACAATTTTTCACGCTTTTAATTTTTTTCACCATTTTTATGCCTTACTATAGCCTTATCTCCGTTTTGAGGTGTTTTAATTTTTTTGGACATTTTTTTGTCTTTAATTTTTTTTCACCATTTTTCATGCCTTACTATAACCTTATTTCCATTTTGAGGCGTTTTGTATTGTTTCATTATTTTTTATGTCTTTCATTTTTTTCACCATTTTTATGCCTTATTTATAACCTTATCTCCTGTTTTGAGGCGTTTTAATTTTTTTGGACATTTTTTTGTCCAATTTTCTTCACCATTTTTATGCCTTACTATAACCTTATTTCCGTTTTGAGGCGCTTTAAATATTTTGGACATTTTTCATGCTTTGAAATTTTTTCACCATTTTTTATGCCTCAATATAGCCTTATCTCTGTTTTGAGGCGTTTTATATTTTTTCATTATTTTTTTCACCATTTTTTATGCCTTACTATAGCCTTATCTCTGTTTTGAGGCGTTTAAAGTTTTGTTGACATTTTTTATGCTTTGAAATTTTTTCACCATTTTTTATGCCTTACTATAAACTTATCTCCTGTTTTGAGGCGTTTTTAATTTTGTTGACATTTTTTATGCTTTGAAATTTTTTTCCCCTTTTTATGCCTTACTATAGCCTTATATCTGTTTTGAGGCATTTTAAAAATTTTCAACATTTTTTATGTTTTTAAATTTTTTGGCACCATTTTTTATGCCTTACTATAGCCTTATCTCCGTTTTGAGGCAATTTATATTTTTTCATTATTTTTTATGTTTTTCATTTTTTTCACCATTTTTTATGCCTTACTATAGCCTTATCTCCGTTTTGAGGCAATTTATATTTTTTCATTATTTTTTATGTTTTTCATTTTTTTCACCATTTTTTATGCCTTACTATAGCCTTATCTCCGTTTTGAGGCATTTTGTATTTTTTCATTATTTTTTATGTTTTTAATTTTTTTCACCATTTTTCATGCCTTACTATAACCTTATCTCCATTTTGAGGCGTTTTTCATTTTTTCGACATTTTTTATTCTTTGAAATTTTGTCACCATTTTTATGCCTTACTATAACCTTATTTCTGTTTTGAGGCATTTTGAATTTTTTTGACATTTTTCATGCCATGTATTTTTTTCACCATTTTTATGCCTTACTATAGCCTTATCTCCGTTTTGAGGCATTTTATATTTTTTGACATTTTTCATGCCATGTATTTTTTTCACCATTTTTTATGCCTTACTATAATCTTATCTCTGTTTTGAGGCGTTTTAAAAATTTTGGACAATTTTTCACTCTTATAATTTTTTTCACCATTTTTATGCTTTACTATAGCCTTATCTCCATTTTGAGGCATTTTAATTTTTTTGGACATTTTTTTTGTCTTTAATTTTTTTCACCATTTTTCATGCCTTACTATAACCTTACCTCCTGTTTTGAGGCGTTTTTAATTTTGTTGACATTTTTCATGCTTTGAAATTTTTTTTCCCCTTTTTATGCCTCACTATAGCCTTATATCCGTTTTGAGGCATTTTAAAATTTTTGGACAATTTTTCAGGCTTTTAATTTTTTTTTCACCATTTTTTGTGCTTTACTATAACCTTATCTCCATTTTGAGACGTTTTAAATATTTTGGACATTTTTCATGCTTTGAATTTTTTTTCACCATTTTTTATGCCTCAATATCGCCTTATCTCTGTTTTGAGGCGTTTTATATTTTTTCATTATTTTTTTCATTTTTTTCACCATTTTTTATGCCTTACTATAGCCTTATCTCCGTTTTGAGGTGTTTTAAAATTTTGGACATTTTTTATGCTTTGAAATTTTTTCCCCTTTTTATGCCTTACTATAGCCTTATCTCCGTTTTGAGGCAATTTATATTTTTTCAACCTTTTTCATGTTTTTACCTTTTTTTCACCATTTTTTATGCCTCAATATAGCCTTATCTCTGTTTTGAGGCGTTTTATATTTTTTCATTATTTTTTATTTTTTTCATTTTTTTCACCATTTTTTATGCCTTACTATAACCTTATCTCCGTTTTGAGGTGTTTTAAATATTTTGGACAATTTTTCACGCTTTTAATTTTTTTCACCATTTTTATGCCTCAATATAGCCTTATCTCCATTTTGAGGCGTTTTATATTTTTTCATTATTTTTTATGTCTTTAATTTTTTTCACCATTTTTTATGCCTTACGATAGCCTTATATCAATTTTGAGGCATTTTAAAAATTTTCAACATTTTTTATGTTTTTAAATTTTTTTTCACCATTTTTTGTGCCTTACTATAACCTTATCTCCGTTTTGAGGTGTTTTAAATATTTTGGACAATTTTTCACGCTTTTAATTTTTTTCACCATTTTTATGCCTCAATATAGCCTTATCTCCATTTTGAGGCGTTTTATATTTTTTCATTATTTTTTATGTCTTTAATTTTTTTCACCATTTTTTATGCCTTACGATAGCCTTATATCAATTTTGAGGCATTTTAAAAATTTTCAACATTTTTTATGTTTTTAAATTTTTTTTCACCATTTTTTGTGCCTTACTATAACCTTATCTCCGTTTTGAGGTGTTTTAAATATTTTGGACAATTTTTCACGCTTTTAATTTTTTTCACCATTTTTATGCCTTACTATAGCCTTATCTCCATTTTGAGGCGTTTTATATTTTTTCATTATTTTTTATGTCTTTAATTTTTTTCACCATTTTTTTATGCCTTATCTCCTGTTTTGAGGCGTTTTAAAAAAAAATTCAACATTTTTTATCTTTAATTTTTTTCACCATTTTTATGCCTCACTATAGCCTTATCTCCATTTTGAGGCGTTTTATATTTTTTCATTATTTTTTATGTCTTTAATTTTTTTCACCATTTTTATGCCTCACTATAGCCTTATCTCTGTTTTGAGGCGTTTTAAAAATATTCAACATTTTTTTATGCCTTTATTTTTTTCACCATTTTTTATGCCTTATTTTCGTTTTGAGGTGTTTGAATTTTTATCGACATTTTTTATGCCTTACTATAACTTTACCTCTGTTTTGAAGCATTTGAAATTATGCAATGATAAGCAGGTACATACATATCTCCAAAAGGTGGTTGTTTTTCACATTTTTCTGATTTTTATACCTTACTATAGCCTTACTTCTGTTTTGAGACTTTTGAAAATCTTTCGCCTGTTCTTATGCCTTACTACTCTGATTTTGGATGTTTTTCACGCTGTACTATATATTCACCCAGTATAAGTGTGCTCATTATATTTGTTCTCGAATTTGTACGACAATTACAATGACAAAGTAAATGATCTGAACTCAAATATGATCACAACAGCAACAGATTTTTATAAATTAAAATACGTCATAATTGTCATCAAGTATCAATTTCGCAATTAAAATTATAATTGACCCCAACCCTGACCCACACACAATGTTATGGCTGATTAGCTTCACATCTGATTAGATAATAAAACATTCTGTTTAACCATCACAATGTGGTGGTCCTGGTTAAACTGAATCAAAACCTCACACTAACATGATTGTGCTCAAATAAATACATGTACTGTGTGTGTGTGTGTGTGTGTGTGAGAGAGATGTTGTGATTGATTGCTCTGAATATGATCTGAAGTGTGTGTTGCAGCCAGGATGCATAATTTGAGTTTGCATGTTCTCCCTGACTGTCAAACATCAGTGTAATGGTCGGAGGCTCGTCTCTGAATCGTGGCTTTATTTAAATAAAAATAACAGGAGTTCATTAAAATTGTCCAAGTCCGAGAGGTGAGCTGCGACGTCCTGCTCTGAGCCGATGGTCGCCATTGGAAACGTCTCTTCTTCTCTGCTGAGCTGAGCTCACAGCGTGTCGTCCAGCGGCACCATCAGCAGCTGCAGTTCCCAGAAGGTGCTGCCGTTACGTCCCACCTGAGACGCTTTGGCCTTCACCAACACACTGAGCTTCTTTAGGTGGTCACAGCACAGCTGGCAGCGCTGGTGTCTACAAACAAGCGCACACACACAGTCAGCGTTACATATTTTACATCCACATGTTTGTCAGGTTTGGGGTCAATTCTAATAATAACTAGAATATTTGCATTTCCTGAGCAAGTGAGGATGCAGGTGCTGGCCCGTGTCACACTGAATTAGCTTAGCATTAGCACTAATCTAGCATTAGCTGAAATTTAGCAATAAGGTTAAAAAAGTTGAAAAAATTTGAAATGATTTGAATCAGTTGAAGAATGGCTAGGCTTAAAAGTTAAAGAAGCTGAAATTTCCAATGAAAGTTGATGAGAACAAAAACTTGTGGAATAACCCAAAAAGTTCAAAAGTTACAAATGATATGAGTACAAGCGTCCTCACTAATTATGCAATTGGTATTTAATTACAATTATGACGCAATTATAATTGTAACTGTAAAAATATGCTGTTGTAATCATAATTTAATTGGATAATTGACTTGGCTTATACACATACTGTACGTAGTTATTTAAAAATCATTAAAATATGTTTCATCTCAACTTTTCCCACTACCTGTCAGTTCTCTTCAGGATCATTTTACCATTCATAACAAAATTTATATCGGGGGCTCTACTGACAGAAAAAAGTCTCAGACATCCACACCAAAAATATTAATAACAATATTGTTCATTGATTAGGAAACCTAAAAAGGTAACCAAGAGATGAAAAACTAATTAGATGACAGATAATATTTTTTGTGTGTATTTTACAGCTGATTTAAAACATGTTAAAACTGTTATCATTAGAGATGCTAACAGAAAGCTAACACAAGAGGAAGGTTACATTTAATGGGGTTGTTTAATAAAGGCTCAGTAATTGGACTTGGACTTGATTTTTTTATATAGCGCTTTATCACCACACTGAAACAGTCTCAAAGCGCTTTACATATCAGCTCATTCACCCAATCACTCTAACATTCACACACCAGTGGGACAGGACTGCCATGCAAGGCCCTAGTCGACCACTGGGAGCAACTTAGGGTTCAGTGTCTTGCCCAAGGACACTTCGACACATAGTCAGGTACTGGGATCGAATCCCCAACCTCTCGATCAGAAGACGACCCACTACCACCCGAGCCACGGGCGACCGTGCCACAATTACAATTAATTGTGATTAATTGTAATTGAACTTTAGTAATTGTCAGTGAAACTGACTTTCACTGGAAAAATAATAATTGTAATTTGAATTGTAATTGAAAAAAAAATGTTGGTCACCGTAATCATAAACATGGATAGTTGAAGACATTAATTGTAACTGAAGAATACATTTGACCCCAACCCTGGTGCTTATTGTGCTCCACCTGCCACTCACCGTTCCTCCCGTGTGATGTCGACGCCCACTGAGGGCGTGGCCTTCAGCGTGTCAGTAATTAAAGGCCAGAAATGGTTCATGATGAGCCTAAGTGAAGAGCAGCCAGTCTGTACGTAGCTGAAGGAAAAGCAAACAGTCATCATTTAGTGATCATTTAATCATTAGTGTGTGTGAACTCACTCACTGGAAACAGAAGAAATGCTGAAAACCTCAACTTGGTCAAACTCAATGAGAATTTATTTATTATGTCTCCTTGATATAAACCATGTCAAAAACATACACTAGTGAGCTGAAAAAACCCTAGCATGTTAACTAGTTAATCTTTAATTTTGAGACCACCTTTAAAGGGGCGGTATTATGAAAAAATCACTTTCTAATGGATTTGCTACAGTGATATACATCCATTTAGCCTCAAAGTTGAAAAAGTAGTTTCCTCCCTCCCTTTTTATTCCACATTTTGTAAAAAAATCAGCTCCAAACGGGCGAGTTGGATTTTTCTCGCTACTTGACGTCACATCGCGGAAACTCTTCCTCCTGACAATCGTGGCTCCTCCTACCCTATATAAGAACGTGAGCGCCTCCCTCTCAAACTACCTCACAGCTAAAACAAACTCTGCAGTTGAAGAATATACATTATAATTTGTTGTCATATACTGTATGTAAAGTTACATACACGAAATGTGTTCTTTGTATTTAACCCCTTCCTGAGGAGCAGTGGGCAGCCACGATGTAGCGCCCAGGGAACTGTTACAATCAGTTCCATTTTTTGTATCCGTTATACCACCTCGTTTCACCTTTTGACATGATCCAACATGTTTGTGACCCAATGTGACGTAGTGGTTGAACAAAACAGTGGACTATCACCATAAATGGACTATTCCTGTAATCAGTAGTGGTGAGGAGGAAAAGAAAGCAACGTAGCAGCTCCGGTGAGTGTTTGAAGCAGCTGATTGACTCCGCTGCTGCTGACGCAAGGCACACACACCCTGAAACAGTGTTTGTCGGACTCACAATCACAATAGCCGCTTAAATAGCCATGTGTTTTACTGTAATTTACAGTTCTTTGGCTGAAAACAAAAACAAGAGTGTGCGGATAGCAACACTGTGTGGAGTCAGTGTCTACAGACACGCCTACTCATGAATATGCATAACTCGGCCCCAAACCAGCTTGTTTTTAGAACAGCTCAGAAAGTCACTTTTCAAATGGCTAAAACTCTGGAAAACAGGCGAGTTTGGGAAAATGAACCTTAAATACTATGTTGTTGGGGTTTTAGAACAAATGGAGATGCGTGAAAAATAGTATAATACTGAACCTTTAATGTAATATATGGATTCAGTAAAACATTACATTCCTTTAAATATGAGGAGCGCTGGCTGGATTATGTCGCCATTTTTTTCCCCAAGTTTGACAAAACAAGAAGACATAGTCATCAACATCCCCCACCAGATTGGTTGTCTAAGAATCTAAGAACTTAGATGCATAGGAAAATATCACATCAGAATATAAAATGACTAACCATCTTAAAGGATTTCTAAGAAAAGCTGTCCCCTTTGAAGATACCTCACAGAGTAAGAAAAACAGCACAAGGGCAATAACTCAGGAAAAAATTATTGCACGCTTCTCATTTTCAAACTCCATCAAGGTAGTGATACCCTGAAGCCACACATCGAATTTGGTTATTGTATCTTAAACGCTTTCTGAGAAAAGCTGTCCACTTTAACCTGGACGCACGGAGCTCAAACCTATAACCCCTTTGCACTATAATGGTGTCACTGGTAAGAAAGACCCTATTTTTTGTTTACAGAAAGCACTATTGGAGATACTTATTCATTTACATTGATGTGAGATAAAATAAATATTGTATTTTTTCACTTAATCTTTTTTTTTTTCCTTGTTATGTCATAATGTATCGTAGATTGATTTCTGACCAATATATCGATAATCGCAGTATCGCCATATCATGAGTGGTATATTGCGTATCGTATTGTATCGTATCATGAGGTACCCACCCCTATTGGAAAGAGCATATAAAAAGTACAGTAAGGTTTAAAATTAGAGAAACTTCAGCCAGTTTTTAATAGAAGTTAATAATAAACAGCATAAAGTTGTCAAAACACTGCGTTAAGTTTAACAGGAGCGATCACACAGGACAGATGTTGACAGCTGACACACATGTGGAGAGAGAGAGTGCTGAAACACTCCGGGTAAAGTAAAAATAAGCCGGTTAAAAATAGAAATAAACAATAAACAGCATAAAGTTGCCAAATCACCACATTACGTTTGTTCAGAAGCGACCGTGTCAGCACAATCGCTACTGAGGCGATGGTGCACGGGAGCGGACGGAGCGATATATCAGTCTGGATCCAGTAAAAATGTACCATGAAAAGCTGAAAATGGATTGATATGCAGATGTGGGGCAGTGAGGATGGACTCACCTCTCGTATTTACTCTGCAGCAGTTTCTCAACCTGAGGAAGGACCTCCGTACAAAGGTCGAGTTTCCACAGAGCGCTGAGACAACAACACAAAGATCCAACACACAATGAGTGGCACTGAACACAACATCATGACGACATCAGGCAGACGTGTACAACCACTGCTGCAACTCTCAAAATAAAAGGGTGTGTGTTTCTCACGTTTGATTGTTGATGATGTTGAGGATGTCCACAACGATAGAAAAGTCATTCATCGACACCGCCATTTTGAAGGCGCTCTGTAAACAAATCTTGGTGCATTAATGATGTTTTCTCACTGATTTAAGAAATGTCATGAACACAAAAAAACAGCAAACAACGAGAACAACTTTTAACAACTACTGAATGACAAAAGACACAAAACAAAGGATGAAAAACAGAATAAACACAAACAAGGGACAAAAGAACTTAAAAAAATTAAATCTACATTACCATGACAACCATCAGAGGCCTTTAACCTGATCAAACCAGTGTGAGTTCCTTCCTTGAGTAATCACTACATCACAGTTTGTCAAACACGTCGACCTCCACAAGTGCGAGTTTAAAGTGATTTTTATTGCAAATAAATAATAAGACCTTTTTTATAGTTGATTTAAATACTTTCTTATAGTGGCCCGTCAGTGCAGGAATCGTGGGTTCAAGTCCCACCGGTGGCCCCAACTTGTCTCTGTCAAGTCATAGACTGGCGTCTTATCCAGGGATGTTTACACTGCCTTACACCAGCATCCCCTGCCACCCTATATGTACAGTGAGGTTTTTCAAACTTGGGGTTGAGACCCTATGTGGGGTCACCTGGAATTAAAATGTGGTCGCCTGAAATGTCAAGTAATTGGTTAAAAAAACCCTCTTAAACTTATATATTAACATTTTTGCAAAAACATTTTTTAATTAACACAATAAATATCAACTGTTTTCTAAACTTAAACTCTCACAAATAAAAAATATTTGAGGTGTTGCATTTTAACACTAATCCTGGCTACTCTGTATTTGTAAAACAATTTAATAAACATGATCAAAAACAAATTCTAGAAAAAAATGTCTGGGGTCGCCAGACATTTGTGATATTAAAATAGGGTCACGATCCCAAAAAGGGTTGGGAATCTCTGCTGTACAGGATAAGCAGGTATAGAAGACGACACAAGACATATTTATGGTGATAACTATCTGTATATACTAATTTCTTTCATGATGCACATTGAAAATGTATGTTGTGAATAACAATAAATGTCTATGTATTCTAATGTAGCTATTACTGCAAATCAATAGTTCTATAATCTTTTTAGCTCAAGTACCCCCTTTTTCTTATTTCTGAATCCTCTTTGCTTAGAAAACTATTTAAAAACAACTATAGAAGTAGTGACGGAATGAATGAGTGATAACGCACATTTTAAATAATCTCATTTTGTAAATAAATGGACAGAAACAGTATTTAGTGCAGTGGTTCCCAACCTTTTTGTTTTGGATTGTGACCTTTTTTGATATTAAGAATTTATGGAGACCCCAAAGAGTTTTTGATCATGTTTTTACTTCATTTGATTGGACTAGATTTACATTTCACAAAGTGAAAGCCTTACAGTTGTTTAAGATTGTTCAAAAATCAATTTACATTTTTCATAAATTTCAGGCGCCCCCACATGGCTCCTGAATTCATTTATTTCTATATTCTATTTTCTACAGCTGGGACCAAGATTGACACTTTATTTGTTAGTAGTACCCCCTGTAGTGCCATCGAGTACCCTCATTTGAGAAACACTGCTGTAAATCACCTCTCTTGATTACTAAAGGGAAATTCACTGTCAAAGCTAAAAAGTGTCAAACTCAAATAATGTCAGTTTTTTTTTTAGGATTTCTCTGATTCAATGAGTAATGTGGAAGCTGAAATAAGTGAGACTGACACTGAGGAGGAGCAGAAAGAAACTCAAAAAGACAAAAAAAAAAAAATTAAGAAAAATTAAGACACTTAAAAACAAAAGCCAGTAAGCTAAACAAAAGGCAGCAAGACTTTCGGTGTGGAATAGTGTGTGTGTGTGGAACCTTGAGGTCGTCGCGGGCCCACACCATGCGGACATTCTGTAGGTTTTTGTGCCGACTGCTCAGGATCGCAATCATGGTCTGATGTCCTTTTGTGATCTGAGATAATGCGTCCTCTTCGCTGATGAACCCGTGCTCATTTGGAGGCGACTAGACACACAAACACACACACACACACTCTTTGAATTTGTGGTTGTTTAACTGCTGCCCCCTATTTGACTGGAGCATCCAACCCTTCAGCATCTGCCTTCTTTGATTCCACAGGAAACCTCCAAACTTCAAAGTTGCAAGTGGGAATGCTGACCCCTTAGAGGGACTTTCTCACCTGTTGCTACTGTGACGTTTGATTATTTCTTAAAAATGTTTAATGTGGGCCATGTTTACACAAGAATGTTTTCTATTAAAACGCATAATTTTTGTTGCATCCATTTACATGGCAAGTGCCTTTTGGTGCTTGAAAATGGAACTTTTTCAAAAATGGGTTCAGAGTGAATGTCTTTGAAAATGTTTCCCTCTCTGTCTCTGTGTTAACAGGGAAACAACACTTTCTGTGTCATGGCCATGCGTACACCGTTGAGGAACACCGTTCGTGTGCATCACTCTTTGGAATTGAACTTAACTTCTCCAACAAAGTGTTGGTTTACTTCACCATCACTTGGATCAGCAGAGACGTATTTGATGCCTGCAGCAGATTCTGACCACTATCACAGTGCTGGACCCCTACTGAGAGCTCCTTCCTTTTAACATGGACTCTGCTGGGACACTGCTGCGGTGAATGAACGGTCAGGTGATGTGTTTCAAAAAGCGCGAGATGACGCACAAATGTTTGCTAACGAGGTGAAAGGAGGCTGTCCTCTGGTCAATGAATAAATGATGTAATAAAATGCATAAATGACTCGCTCTTGACTCGTCGTGTTGCTGTGTATGTCACATATGTAGAAGCAGGTTGCTGAGCTGTGTGTGTTGCAGCATTATACCGCTACGTAGCATCTGTAGCTTAGCATGAAGCTGCTTGTCATGTTTACAGTTTAATGCAGGACAAAAGGCTATTAAATAAAGCTAAGTTATTAAAGAAACTCGACTACAAGTGTGCGTCGTGCAAACAAATGACTGGAGGTCAGGGGTCCCTGACAGTGACATCACTCACAGGCAGGAAGTCGGCTATATTGAGGCCCACAGGCTCGTTCCTGCTGCTGGGAATGATGTGAGATCTGCCTCTGGCTGAAGGGGCCGACGTCTGAGAGGGAGGAGAAGGCAGGTGTGAGGAGCGGGGGACGGCAGGGGGAGGTGCCACCACAGGAAGCTCCGCCCTTGGCTCTGACGTGGAGGCAGCAGCAGGAGGAGCTTTGTGCTGCAGAGAGACAACAGTATGACAGAGAAAACACTCAGAAAGAAATCCAAACTGGTAACAGATATTCAACCAGTTCTGACTGGGCTCCACTTCATCCAATCCAACCTGTTTAAACTAGGGCTGGGACTTAATTGCAATTAACTCACTCACTGCCATTGACGTAAAAATACGCCATTTTTAAATCCAAACGCTCGCTGCCAATGACGTATATATACGTCAATTGTGTTTTTTACCGGGGGTTGCTAGGAGACACTGTGGCAAAGTTCTCTCATGATTATCAGCCTTGTACCATGATGTAGGGACCAACTGGTACCATGTAGGTGGCAGCAGTGCACCTTTGAATGAGAGATTAGCCATGGCGAGCAGAGGTCAGAGGAAGAGGAAAAGAGTTAATTAGGGAGAAAATGGTGCAACGAGAGAAGACGGTGAAGCTGACAGCAGCTCATACTCAGAAAACTTTATTATCAACAGACGGGGCCAAACGGGTCAACTCGGCCTGTCGGGAGGAGGAGGAAGATGCGTGTGTGGGAATTGATGGGTGGGGGAGAGTTGGAGGAAGGCCAAAATACTGTAATGAAACCATACAAGTCTGACCCAGATAGCAAAATATTAATTTTGCCATCAAAAACCCGGTCTCAGTGTTGTTCTTGTTGTTTTATAGAAGGATACCAATGTTGAGGTGTCCCTGAAGCAAAAAAAATGCTTCAAAGTCACTGACATGTTTTTTCAGAAAAAGTCTTTTTTTCCTCAGCTTTTTGCTGAGAAACTGCATTTTGTGTTAAACTTACCTATACTCAACTGCTGATTACAGAAGAACAAAACAAGCTAAAAACTAAAAAAAAAAATCTGATAAAAGTAGAGAGAATGTGGTTTCATTGTCATAGTACAAAATATTCTATCACTCTTTAAAAATCCATAAAAATGCTCTAAAATGGCTGGCAGTGAGGGGAATTCTGTTATGAAAATGGCTGGCAGCCAATGAGTTAACTAATTACAGAAAAATAACACGCTAAAAACAGTGCAGAACCCCTCATTTCAGGAGTTCCCGGTATACCCCATAATACTGATACACAGACTACGGGAGACTCAGAGGCTGTGTTGTAAATGTCATACTAACGTACTACTCATACTAAGTCTGACCTCAAAATTAGTATGTAGTGCGTTCACATTAGATAGTATGAAAAGATTGAGTACGCGAGAAATACCTGGATGTACTGTATAATATATCAGGACATTTCCTAAGTATGCACGGTGGGCACACTAGTCATCCTCACCCGCCCCATGATGCATTACGAGCGGAATGTAAAATTATCTTGGCACCAGCTTCAAGTTAAAAATAAAACATCCCCTTTTCAAAGCAAAAGCATCTCTTCTGTCTTCCATTATTTTTTTTAACACTTTTGTAAATAGGGCTCTTGTTTTGAAGTTAACCGGAAGTTTTGTCAGTAGCATAATCTCAGAAGATTTCAGAAATGTCGGCATGAAACGTGTTCTCCACGAGTTTTATGGATCAAATGACCACATGTTAATATTCTACTTGGTCACTTTCTCACTTAAAATGCTTTTAGAACTTTTAAACGTGACGAATCATCAGGGATATTTAGCCTCAGCGTGCTTCATGATTAATTAAGATGAATTAATTATCTCATTAATTAATTCTTTTTCTTTTTTAAATCAAGTCCTACCACTAGTTTAAACCAATCCCAAGACCATCTTGAACCACTAGGAACCGATGAACGGCCAGTACTTTAAACTAGTGTGAACTCGTCATAATCATGGTAAATGTGTTATAAAATAATGTGAGACCGGTTTCAACCATCAACAAACCAGTTCAAACCATTTGAACCCATTTTGAACCCAGTTTAAAGCTGTGTGAAGCTATCTCAGACAGAAGTAACCATAGTTTGAAACTATCTCAAACCCATAGTCAAACTTGTTCATACTAAATGGTCCATCAAACATTGGGAAACCAGTTTTGGATCACTGTGGGAATACTGGTTCGTGAATTTCAGCTTCATTCACTGACCTGCTGTTTTTCTGGTACATGAAAAACTCTGTCCTTGTGTGGTCGGCTGATGGGCAGGAACACCTCTGAAGGTGAGAGGGAGGTTAGTCACACACACGGGTATGGACAGACAGACAAACGGACAGGCAGACTCTGAGGAACTGACCTTCAGCAGGAGCCAGAAAAAGCTCAGACATCTTGGGAGGAGTTCGTGCTGCAAGAAGAAGGAGCCACAGTTTAATTTTCGTTTCACTGCATCATTAAAAATCTGAATCTGAACTGAAAACTCAACATGAGCAAGATTTTAATTAATGTATTATTAATGTTTAAGTTTAACTTGTGAAACGTGTGTAATGTGATACATTTGTCATGCCATCTCTGCAAATGTAATGAGGAATGTTTCCAAACGTGTTGATGAAGCCCATGGTGGGAATTACTGCTCGAACCCATGTGAGTATGAGGAGAGATTTGTCTCAAAAATATTAACAAACAGATCCACAATTTTCACATGTATTATAAAGATTTTCACGTGTTTTTCAGGCCCACAAATACATCCACAAATTTCACGTGTTTTTCAGGCCCACAAATACATCCACAAATTTCATGTGTTTTTCAGATCCACAAATAGATCCACAATTTACCAGAGGTGACAAGTAACGCATACAAATACTTTGTTACTGTACTTAAGTAGTTTTTTTTGGTATCTGTATACTTTACATGAGGCGATTTTTTACTTTTACTCCTTACTTTTTTTAAACAGATATCTATACTTTCTACACCTTACATTCAAAAAAAGGGCTTGTTACTTTTACAACCTTCAATGATGACGTTACAATGTAAAAAGATGCAAACTAACAACCGCAAAGCTGGAGGAGAAGCTTCAAACATTTTATTTACAAATTTATAAATGCAATATTCTCCAAGTGTTCATAAAGGTTAACAGATTTAATTTATTTCCACTTGTGCAGTGCCGCGCCGGGCAGAGGCTCTGTGTTTTGTTGAGAGTTGATTAATTTGTCTGCTGTCATTAAAGTCTAACTACACCACTATTATCATCAGCAACTATGTAAACTGCTAATTATAGAACCTGGCTGTAGACTAATGCAACATTCCTTTGAGTATTTTTAAAGATAACCAAAAAACAAACTAATTCCTTGTCTTTACCTAGTTTTGAACGTATCCACAAGGTGAGTTATGGATAGGTAAAGTATTTTTTTACATGACAAAAGGTAAAGTGATCTGAGACAATCTGAATGGCTATTCCTTTAGGCGTGATTGACATGTTCATGTCTACTCAGTTTGTCAAGGAAATGGCTTAAATGTAACGCAGCTTCGCTCAGACACGCACGCACGCACGCACGCGCACACACACATATATTTTTTTCTTAATTTGTCTGGATTTCTATTAGTAACAACATTTAATAATTTCACTCTAATGAACTGTAGGCTAATGAAACTGTCCAAACATCAAAAGGGTAAAAGGGGAATTTTTTTTTTCTTTTTAGAACTTTAATGGGTTTTCATTAAAAAAATATAGTAAAAATGTACTTCATCAATTCAAACATTGTGGTTTCAATAATCAATTAACAATGAAACAGAATGTGTGTATTTTTATTTCCTCCTATTTGTTGTACTTGAGTTGCAGTCTGAATAGTTTATTGGTATAACCAATGCTTAATTTGTAAATCATCAGGTCCGGGAACACAGGCCGCGTGTTTCGGCAGTAAGAAAGAGACAAAAATGTCACGGAATAAAATATTTTTAAAGCGCCTTTTGCAAACTAAATTGGTCAATAATATCACGTGAACACAAACAACCAATTAACCTAAATGTTTAATACAAGAATGATGAATCAGTGTTAAAAAAGCACGGACAATCACCCGCTAAAGAGCGCATCCATCTCTCTCTCTGAGTGACAGCTGTCAAAATCTGCCATGTTTCAGCACCAAGGACAGCGCAAAATTGGCACTAATTTAGCCACTCATCAAAGGTCTGTGAACTTTCAGAACACAAAAACCCACAAATACAAAATATTTACAAACTTTTTAACACCCATAAAGGTGCGTTCACACCAAGCGACTAGATTACATTCAAAATCAATGTAAATGACGCAACGTCAAGCAATGCGAGTTGCGTGATTTGAAGATTGAAAAATTTAAACTTTTCATGCAACTTCAAGCAACAACTCCCCGGCTGTCACTGTCTGTAGAGCCGAGGCAGCAGCCCCTCCCTCCTGCTACAGTGAGACAAGTGCAGCGGGAGGGCTGTACAGTTCCTTAACTTACCAAAGTAAAATTAAAGCGGTTTACTCCTTAAATAAGCCTACGTTCTGAGTAAACTCATCCTTTAGTAACTCCGTAAGTTTAAACAGTCTATGATAGTGCTGTAAACGTGTGGCCGGAGAAGTGATCAGCCTTCTCGATGCAGCAGCCCTCTGAGTGCTTTTCCTCACTCGTGCTCAATTTTTACATTTAATTTTGTGTGTACATTACAATGAAATTTCCAGTGATTTCAACTCAATAAAATACACAGCTGTCCAAATATGATACTCCTGTATCAAAACACCTTAAAGAAAATGTGAAAATGGAAAAAAAAAGAAAAAAAGAAGGTGCTGGATGCAATCAAATAAGTGCCGAATCATGCTCAGACAGGATCCGGCCCAAATTAAGCTCTGGGTATATTGGTGTCTGATTCTTTGTGTGGTGAAGATTCTAAGTTTAATTACTATGCGCTATCATTTATTTGGCAAAACTGGTACACTGGGCACCTGTGCCATTTTTACTGTTATATAAAATATAGCATCACATAAATCAAGAGAAGTGTTATTAGAATAATTACATTTAAAATTATGATAAAATATTTTTTTGTCAAACAAGAGTGGCACTATGAACAGCATGAGACAAGTGAAGGCTGCAGTGATTTTGGTGACACAGCAGTGAACACCAGTGACGCTATTAGATATTCTTGTAGCTGTGTGTGAATCTTAGCGAAGCTGTGCAAGCACAATTGAAGATTTACACGCGATAATTCACGATAAACACACACACACAAATGTTAAAACGTGTAAATTGTGGATATATTGGTGGATCTGAAAAACATTTGAAAATCATGGATGTATTTGTGGGTCTGAAAAACACATGGGAAAATCTGATCTTTTTGTGATTAGTTTTGAGGCAAACCTCTCTCCATATGAATGAACATGACTGACCCTACACCAGCGTCCAGGTGCTAAGTTTCACCTACCCATGGGGTTCTTGGGCTGGAAAATCATGTTGTAGTCCTTCATGTCGTGGATCTCCGCTGAGGACTGCTCGTCCTCGCTGGGGCTCCGCCTCTCTCCTTCGGGGCTCCGTCTGTCAGCGTCTATGTGCTGCTTCAACCTAAGGGTCAGAAAACAAGATCGGAATGGGGCTTGATCCATGACGTTTGAGTGATAACACTACAGCCAGAGGTGTACTCACGAGAGTAAATTTATTGAGGCATATTTCAACTTTTACTTAAGTAAATTTGTGATTTATTTTTTCGACTTTTACTCCTTTACAATTCTAGAATGGTGATTTTGTTACTTTTAATGTCAGTGCTGCCTGTCTGCATCTGCCGCTTGGTAACCAAAATCACTGTCCAATATAAACAGTATGTTTCAACCAGACGAAGTATGTAGCCACACATGAAGCTGCTCATCATGTTTCTAACTCACAACGGATCATTCTACATGTGCGCACAGATGTGAATACTGTCAGGTTTAAACGAGTTCGGGCTTAAAGAGACATCAACTTCATTCTGGTCGGACATGATTGGGTCGTGCTCTCTCAGGCTGGAGCCGGGTTTTCTTTCTTCGGCCGAATTAATCAGAATCAGATTGTGTGTGCGCACGTCCTCCACACGTGTGTTTCTGTGTTCCAATATTACTGCAGGTCCCACATAATACCTCATTTAAATTTGAAAAGTGCATCTTGGAATCAGTCTTTTGAATAAAATGTTGTTTCTTGTCTCTACAGTGTCTGTGAGTATTTATTAGTGGAGGACCTATAACAAGCATGACTAACTAACTACATTCATCATGACCCTTCACCTATTCAACAAATAACTTTTAGCTTTAAAGTAAGGCTGGAACAAAGATTTTTTTTAAAAAAAAACTTTAGCTTTACTTCACTAAATTTGGCCCTCAGAGAGTTATACATCTCAAGATTTTCCACACCAGTGGCGCTCGCTCGCGCTCCATGCAATACCCCTATGCTGTGAAAGATTCCTGGTGAGAACCCTGGGCTGATGGTGGATCCCAAAGCCAGACTAGTTAAGAAACACACGTGTCTCACCTCTGAGTGCTGCATGTGGTCGTCGGCCTCACGTAGTTCCTGCGCAGTGCCACTCCTTTAGTGCCCTTGGGCTCAGTCGATGGCTCGTTTTGCTGAGCACTTCCCTGGATGACGGCGCTGCCGGTCATCTTCACCTTCTTCAAATCGACAGCGTAGAGGGAGACCATGGAGGCCTGGTGAGCCACGCCCACCTGAAACCACATGGGAGGTGTGAGGTTTAAAGATGCCCCATTTAAACCTTAGCCACAAAACACACTTGACCCCATGTTATGTTCTGTTTGGAGAACGTTACAAAAATGCAATTTGTTCTAAAACATTTGTTGTGTTCTAATCACAGTTTTAATACATTTAAATACACTTTCATTATTTGCAGCTGAAGTCTCCACCATAATAATAATAATAATAATAATAATGCATTGGATTTTTTATAACACTTTATCATAGGCACTCAAAGCGCTTTAAAGAAGCTTATTCCAGTGTTTCTCAAATCGGGGTATACAATGGCACAACAGGGGGTACTTGAGGGTGAGATAGTGTAAAATGTACAAATGAAAGCATAAAAAATATGGGGTTTTATAATGTTTATTTTTAGTTAAAAATGATCATAACAATGATGATGGAAAGGATCTTGATTACAACATAAACTGAAAATGCAAAGGTCAGTCCCCACTAGGTGGGAGATGACCAGAAATCATAAAAAACTACAGAAATAAATCTATTCCGGTGACACTACTGTTTCATTCCATTTATTTATAAAATGATATTCTTTAAAATGTGTGTTAACATAATTTATCTATCATTATGTTCTATAGATGTTTTTTCATAATATTCTGAGAAAAATGTTGTTGTCGGATAAAAGGGGGTACTTGGATTCAGAAATAAGACAAAGGGGGTACTTGAGCTTAAACAGTTGAAAGAATCACTGATTTATACCAATATATATTTCACAGGCACAGTTTCAGTTTAGCAAAAATCAGTTTGGGTCTCAAACTGTAGAGGTGGGCGGAGCTACGCACCAGTTGCTGGTTACTGACAGACAGCTCGGACACTTTTCCCCAGCCCACAGACACCACGTCAAAGCAGCGGTCGGGCTCCCAGCCGAAGACACGCAAAGAGTCTGTGGATCCGCTGAAGAGACACGAGCCGTCCAGACTAAAGTGGACACACCTGAGGGCACAAAGGTCAGAGGTCAAACATCATGTGATCAGATCTGAGCTCTTCAAAGTAAGAAACTGGACTCATTGCATCGCAGTGTTCTACACAGCTCTTTATGAATACATAACACATCTTCCTACTTAACTGAAGTTTTAAAGGCCAGAGATAAAAATCACAATGCACTGCTTCACAATGTATTTGTTCCAAGAGTGAGAACAGAACACTGAAAAACCCCAGTGATAATCATAAATTAAACTGTTAATTTAAAAATAAATAAATGTAATGGACATTGGGACTGCTTTTAAAATAAAACATACTATCTGATATTACAATAACAGTTATAATAATAGTAATAACAAAATAACATTTGGGTCATTTCATGGCATTTTAACAAATTTTCAGGTCATCCCACACACTTCAGTCTCAAAAAAATTCAGAATCGGATGAATAATTTTTGAGAAATGGAGAAGAAAGGTCGGTATTTGTTGATTTGCATGTGTTCTTATTTTTCTTCCATTTTCATCTTCCAATATCTTAGGAACTGCATCTCATAGGAAACTGAAATTTGGTCTAGTAATACAGCTCCATGTACTCTCAGAATATACCAAAATATCTGCTACACATCCCATCTGGTGGACATGCCAGCCCCTCAAAATTGGGAAAAAGTTTTTTGGAGTTTGAAGCTAGATCATGTTTGGGCCTTCAGTAACTAATTTGCGTAAGTCTCAGCTCCCAGTAATTATATCAGCTTTGAGGTATGTAAATAGATTGGTCACATCACTAATGATTAGTCAGATAAATGCATTGGTTCTTGGGTGACAGTCTCTTGAAATAAAAAATAAAAAACCTTTCGCTCTGTGCTTTGCGTTGCTTGGCAGAGGTGATAATAACAATAACATAATAGACATGCCTGACAGGAGTTGTATCTTTCTCCAAAGAACCAACCATTGTAAACTTCTCTAGATCCCACAGCTTCACAGTCCTGCAGGAAAATACAAGTTCAAACACACAGGTTACAACCAACCAACCAACCAGTCAACCAACCAACCAACCAACCAAACACAAACAAACTGACCTGTCTGCGCTGCCTGAGGCCAGCAGGTACTCGTTGGGGTGGAACTGGATGGTGTTGACGGCAGCAGAGTGAGACGTGAACTCAGTGATTGTTTTCCCCAGAGTCAAATCCCACAGCTGGAAGTCACACAACACACAACTGAGGAGGTCAGAGACACACACAACATCAAGGTGGAGTCCCTCAGCCGTCCTCACCTTCACTGTGCTGTCGTCGCTCGCTGAGGCCAACCACTTCCCGTCAGGACTGAATGCAAGACTCCTCACAGCCTGAGTGTGACCCTGAAACACACACACACACGCACGCACGCACGCACGCACGCACGCACGCACGCACGCACGCACGCACGCACACGCACACGCACACGCACACGCACACGCACACGCACACGCACACGCACACGCACACGCACACGCACACACACACACACACACACACACACACACACACACACACACACACAATAAACTTACAAAGTAGGCGCACAACTCCATCCTCAGTGTTTAGAGATGTTGCCTCACCTTAAATCTGAACACGTAGCCTTTATTCCGCACATCCCACAACTGACAGTGGTAACAGAGAAGGCTGTTAGTAAACACACGCACAGTGATAGGAACACACAACGTGCACTCTCACACACACACACCTTAATGTTTGTGTCCATGGAACTGGAAGCAAGGAAGAATCCATAGGGATGGAAGCTCAGGCTGGTAATGTTGGCTCTGTGTCCAACCAGAGTCCTTAAAACTGAGGATAAACACACAGATTAGATGCAAACAAGTGTGAAATACACGCACAACTTTGACATTAGCAAGCACAACACACAGACGCATAGTTCGTACCTTTAGCTGCCTCCACGTCCCACACCTGGAGCGTTCCAGACTGGGAGCCGCTGGCGAGCTGCTCGTCTGACTCTTTAAACTGAATACACTCCACTGGACTTTTATGACCCGATAAACTCTGAATAAATACAAATGTACACAACATCCATGCACCATGTGTTTATAGCATCAAATGATCTTCATTCATCAGCATGATGATGGAAATGGGACTCTTTCTATGGTCAGAAGTATCACAGAAACATGGCAACCTTCTAACACTTTCTCTATCGAGCAAAATACCAATTATCTTTAGGCAGATATACTTTGTTATCATTAGTAGAACTAATTCAATAACTCCTTACATTACATTTCTACATCAGTCAATATATTCTATTGAATATATACATTAATAAGGCTGAGCTATGAGGCATACATTATGTTTTTATCAATGTTATAAAAAAATGTTAGTTATCCCCCCCAGCAAAAGGTTATTATAGTTAACAAAATATACAAAAACTAAAAGTAAAATTAAAAAAACTAGTGTTTAAAGAAAGAGAAGATAACTAACTGATACTGTATTGCGTGTTTACAAAACTAACTTAAATTATAGCGATTACCTCCTCCGTTTTGGTCTTTGTAAATGTACACTAGACTAACCTCAGTGCAGTATTGCACACATTTTGGACTTCAGGCTGCTAGCTTGTGGGCTGTTGCATTTGATTTGTGGGAAGCTTTTCATCAGTGTTTTGAATACATTTTTAAAAACGTTATATTGTCTTTTCTATATGCACCAGACAAATACCCCCAATTTACAAAAAAGACAATGAGAACCAAAGACTAAAACTAATAAAAAACTAAACTAAAGCCAAGCATTTAAAAAAAATAATAAGAAGAAAACTAATAAAAAACTAACTGGACTTAAAAATAAAAAGTCAAAACAAAAAAAAGAACTCCAAAATAATTATAACCTTGCTCCAACAGCTTTAACCCCAAAGAAACCACAAACTGTTCTTAAGTTGGTTGGTAATTTGTACAGACTGATATTTGTCCAAATAAAAATTTGAGTTTGTGGATTTCATCACTTTAATGGTGCCACACTGTGTGTTTTAGTGTGTGTTTCTCTTAAAGGTGCAGTATTATGAAAAATTCACTTTATAATGGTTTTGCTACAGTGATATACATTCCGTTAGCCTCATTCAGAGGGCCAAAGTTGAAAAAGGTATGTTTCCTCCCGCCCTCCCTTGCTATTCCACTTTTTGTAAAAAAAATCAGCTTCAAACGGGCGAGGTATCCTCCTGACAATCCTGGCTCCTCCTACCCTACATAAGAATGTGAGCTCCTCCTTCTCAAACTACCTCACAGGTAAAACAAACATAGCAAAGGCAGGTTGATATCACAGTTAATATCTTTATGTTCAGTATATGGATAATCCAGTATACAGATAAACCGAAGAGCGCTCACAATCAGTTCCACTTTTAGTAGCCGTTATACCGCCTCAAATCGCTTTTATGGGATTATCTGACGTGTTTGTGACCCAATGTGATGAAGCGGGCGGACAAAACAATGGACTATCATCTTAAATGGACTATTCTTGTGAGGTGAGAAGGAGAAGGAAGACTGTTAAAGATTTACTGCTGCTGCTGTGATAAACACACACCATGAAGTAGTGTGTGTTTACACCCACTCATGCGTAAAAACAGGTGAGTTTGGGGAAATAAACCTCAAATACCATGTTGTTGGGGTTCTTAGAACAACTGGAGATGGGTGAAAAATAGCACGATACTGGACCTTTAAAGATGAATGAATTTAACATTATGTGCCATTTATTCTATGGTTGTGATGCAGCAGTGTGTTGTTGCTCACCATTATGCACTTGGCATTGCTGACTGACCACAAGTTGATTTTGCAGTCGTCTCCTCCAGTGGCCAACAGGCGACTTGAGCTCTTTGTGAGCGCCGTGCAGCAAGCTGAACCAGAGTGAGCCACAAACTCATCTGTTTGGCAACACAGGAGGGACAAATTCAGTTGAATCGTGCAACAGTTTGTGACAAAAGTTTCAGCATGTACTCACACAGGCGGGATGAAACCCCAGAGGGGACGGCTGCAGCCATACTGGTCAGAGTTTGAGAGCTCATGGACTGTGAGAACTGGGGTTGAATCAATAGAGTGGAATCTTCATCTGCTGTTGCATAAAAAAAAAAAACACACACACACACAACTTAAAAAAATAGCTGTTATGCTGTTAGAAAAGCAGTGAAACACAAACAGACCTGCTGCAAAGTAAACTGGTATGGCTCAGATTATACAATCACTCAGCAGTCAAAACAGAAACATAAAAGACATTTTAAAAACCTGTCCATTCACACAAGATGACTACAAAAAATATAGAAAAATATTTAAAACAACAAAAACACAAGATGACCACAAAAATACAGGAAAATACACTAAACAACAACAAAAACACAGTGGTGTAATTATCTACGGCCTGAATCACACCAGTGCTGACATTTCAGTTAAACAGCACGACCTCACGTATAATATTGCATAATTAAAAGTGTATAAAATAATAAAAGGTAAACCACATTACACCCTGCAGGTTTGGAATGCATATTATTTGCTATAGCATATACTTCATATTAGCGCTAACTTAAAGCGGACAGGGTCTCGTCTGTAATGGTCGCAACCACAAACCATTACATGTGCCCAGTACAAGACGAAGTCTCGTCTGTAGTGGTAGCATTTCAGACCATGGCAGACACTGCAAGACGTTGGAGTTGATCCCAAAATCATGCAGGCAGACCTGGTAATATTGTATCATGTTTTTTCTGCAGTCAGTGCCTTCTTCTCGCCCTTCTCTCTCTTTTCTGTTTCAGGTGTTTTGATGCTGGAGCTGGCAGTTCCTAATCTGTGGTTCACGGCTTAACTAGTCTGGGACACTCTAATGTTCTATCTCTCTATCCTGTTCTGTTGGTCCTTCTGTTCACTAACCCCAACCAGTCGAAGCAGATGGCTGCCACCTCTGAACCTGGTTCTACTGGAGATTTATTCCTGTTTAAAGGGAGTTTTTTTTCTTCCCACTGTCGCTAAATGCTTGTTCATGTGGATCTTGTTGGGTTC
Source organism: Gouania willdenowi (assembly GCF_900634775.1). Classification (NCBI taxonomy): domain Eukaryota; kingdom Metazoa; phylum Chordata; class Actinopteri; order Blenniiformes; family Gobiesocidae; genus Gouania; species Gouania willdenowi. The sequence continues at coordinate 39,320,935 of NC_041046.1, forward strand.
TTTCTTTCTTGCTGTGAACGTTATATTTTGTTAAGCGCATTGAGATGACTTTGTTGTAATTTGCACTTTATAAATAAAGTTGAATTGAATATCAGATTTAGTTTTACTACTTTATTTTTTTACAATTTTTGTCAAGGTTCTTGAACAAATTTGCTTTGCTAAGTAAGCTTTGAGTTCTAAATAATTTAGATATTGGCATGTAATAAGTTCATTTTCGTATAGGAAGTTAGATAACAAGCAATTACGGTCACAGTAAACCTCACCATCATAACGTTAGAAAGAAAATATATCCGAACATTTCACGAGGTACGTTACAAACTCACAGAAACGGTAATAATAATAGTAATATATTGACAAGAGAGTTGACCATGCAAAACAAAACAGACCGAGCCGAGGTGAGTAAAGCTAACAGGTTAGCAGCTTTTCCTGCTCCGGTGTGTCCGCTCTAAACACCGGGGTGACTTGTTTGTCAGGCCGCTGCTGAGGACCTGTCGGCTGAGTGTTGTCCTGCCGAGGAGCCGCTGAGTGGAGATGGAGAACCGGAGTACGGGCGGTGTTTGAAATCGCTGACCGTGAACTACTCGCACTAAATATGACGTCATAACCTTTATATATTCAAGAATCAGTTAAAAGATTCAATGTATCATATATGTCTATGTTTTGGTTTCTCCGGAGATGCAACTTAGCAACAAACAAACCTCACTTCCGCTGACGTCAAAAATAAAAGAGAACACGTGACTCCAGGAACTGGGCTCAGGAAATACCTACTCAAAGTTGTCTTTAACTTGAGACTTTTGCTAAGGTATACGGAGCGACTTGTATACAAAGTATCTTCACAAAAAAATATGTTCTTGCTAATTACGTGAATTGGATTTAGCCCCAATTTAATGTATATCTATTTCTGACAAAACGTGGTTTTAACGCCATCCAGGCTTCCCATTTATTTGGTCGCGCTATCCGAGCTTCAAAAATAATGCTGCGCGTCTATTCTAGCATGAACGGTAAAGGTTTGTTAGGGACGGTGCTGGGTTCAGCAACAACTCGTAAATCCATACAATACATTTCAATGTTGTAAATAGAATACTATCATGTTTTTAAAACTGTTTCTTTTTTTAAGGATCTTTAAAACAATGAATAATATAGATCTATAGGCAGCAAAGGGGGCAATATTCCAAACCTACTGTCGAATATTAAAATAATTAGGTCAAAACTGACAAAAAAAAGCCCACTACAAGTAATACTACATATGTCAAAAATGTAATATAAAATCAAAGACAAACAACCACTATAGTGTTGAAGTGGACATTTTCTAGTATCACTGTGATAAGTTTCATAAATTTTCACTGTAGAACATTAAAATAATCTTAGGTTAAAATTTACCAAAAATTAGGACAGGACAAGAAGTTGATTAATTTAGAAATGATTTGATTTTATAATACTAAACCTAAATGAACAAGTTATTAAACTATAGTAAATTAACTAAAAGCTCCTTAGATTGGGGTCTGGTACTCACCAGAAGTTGGTGATGTTTGATTCTTGGTTTTTGCTTAAAATCCTTCAAGCTGTGAGAAAATGTACTCTTATGTAATTCCAAGGCAAGCAAATTAAATATTTATCTATTTAGTCACAATTAATGTCATCCTACATAGCCCTGACATCCATCCAAGCATCAAACAAACTCACATAAACCCCGAATTTGTATCTCATTGATGCCTCAAAATTACAGGAAAAAAAATCATATTTTTTTTACATGAAAGGTCATATTTATTAGTTTATTTAAATTAAAGTTTTGGAGGGGGGAAAAAAAACAATAAACAAGAAGCCAATCATTTAGGTATTCACCCATAAATGGTCGAAAATTATAGCAAAATTATCTAAATAAAAAAAATTCAAATTAGATGAAATTGATAATAACACATTACATATAGTAAATAAAACAATTACATTAGTCAAAATACAAGATTAAATCAAAATCAAATCTTAAATCTGATAATAGATGAATTCTTCAATCTGAAATTTAACAGTAACAAAGATGTATAACTTCATTATTTGATAAGAAGAAAAAAAATGTCATTGAAATGTTTTGTGTTCTATTGTTGTAGTTCCGCTTTCAGCCAGCTGGTGGCGGTAAAGGGTGATGTTGCTCAATGAGAAGCGGATGTAAATATAGTCTGACAGTTCCTGAGCTTCCGGCTTCGTGTCCGTCATTAATCGGCAATCTGAGTCCGTTCATGTCCCGGGTCACCATAGGAAGGCTGTAGCCCGAACCTGGTTCATTATGGCGTTGGTTGACGTGGAGGACGAGAGCATCCTTGCGTCCATTTTCCGGGACAGTTTCCCGGAGAGCCACAGGGACAACCCGGACTTCACGGCCTACCTGTCGGAGCTCAGCTCCTTTGGTGTGGAGAAGCTGAGCCGGGAGCCGGAGCGGCTGGCGGAGGAGCGGGCTCAGATCCTGCAGCAGACCCGGGAGCTGGCCTTCTCCAACTACCAAACCTTTATCCGAACCGCAGACTGCACCGAGCACATCTACCGGGACTTCGGCCGGGTGGAGGGCAGCGTGTCCCGCCTGCTGGACAAACTACCAGGCCTGGAGCAGAAGTGCAGGTCTGTATTCAGGACCAGGATTATCATATGATTTATTTATTTATTGTTTTTTTTGTTTAGTTATTTGTTTTGGATTTTTTTTTTTTTTAAATCACTTTTGGTATGCAGAATTATTTTTATGTGAATATTATGTTAATGGTGATGCTCTGTTCTAGTTATAATGCAAAATATGTTGATCTTTTGTTTGCTGTGTATTTGCTCTAACAATGTAATTTTTATAAATTACTACATGGCAGTGAAGCTGGGCAATATATCGAGATTCAAGATATTAAATAAAATTAAATTAAAAATTATCGATTTATATTGAGTTTTATATTTTGGTGATATAAAACCTTACAATATCGCCTATATTGACATGTATATATATTTTATACCTTATTTTGTATCAAAATACTAGTTTTAGGAGTTACTGTTTCACTACTTCTCAGAACAGCATGAAAAGCACAGTTAGATGGATTTCTGAGTGCATCCTATCCCACACGACAGAACTCACTCACACGTGCTGTCCCTTACAGGAGAAAAAGCCAAAAGTGGCAAATATTGTGCAGCTGTTTGTTAATAAATGTACCAGTGTGGCATTTTGCATCAGCAAACTTAACCCAGAATTATTTTTCTGCTCAGACCTTATTTGATTTAGAATTATCGAGATTTATATCTTATATCGACATTTAGAGAAAAAATATCAGAATATGAATTTTGGTTCATATCGCCCATCCCTATATGGCATACAAACATGCCATGATTGCAAGCATACATACACATGAGCCCAAAAAGTAAGATAAAGCTGGAAAGGGTTAGTTTTCAACCCTTGTTGATAGATCTAATATATTTAGTCAGGCCTGTGTAACAGAAAGTAAAGTGTTCAGTGGTAGGTGAGGGGCTTGTAATGAAAACACTGCAAGTGAGGATGTTGTGTGTGTTTTTTCAGAGGCTTCATTAAGGAGGCTGAGGAGATTGGTGCGAGTCGTCGGATGAACAGCCTCACGTTGAACCGTCACACTGAGATCCTGGAGATCTTGGAGATCCCTCAGCTTATGGACACTTGCGTTAGAAATGGTTACTACGAGGAAGCTCTGGAGCTCGCGGCATACGTTCGGCGCTTGGAGAGAAAGCACTCGGCTCTACCCGTCATCCAGGTGACTCATTTAATAATCATGTGCTGTCATTTTGTTTCCAGAAGGGTCATTCCATGTTATTTCAACAGTTGTTTAGGACTTTGGTCTAAAAAAAATGTCAAAATATTTGGTCAATTGTTCCGTGATTATTCAATAGACACACTACAAACTTTTAGTTTGATTGGATGAATACTTTTTGAGTTCTGGCCAATTTAGTGAGGTGGGGTATGTGTTGTTTTTCTCACGTGCTTATTTTTCTACCAATATCTCAGGAACTTCATTAATATGTATAGGAAACTACAATTTTGTATAATAATACATCTCCACCTACTCTCTTAGAATCCGCTATACATCCTAAGTCAGTAAGTGAGTAACTTTATTTATAGAGGAATTTATACAGACAGGTCACAAAGTGCTTTAAATCAAATGAAGCAAAAAACAAAAACAAATGAGCAACAATATTAAAAATAATGAGATAAAATTGTTAATTTACATCATCCATAATTCTGTTTGAACATCTGTTTTTAAAAGTACTAGTGCAGTGCCCGTAGGAAGTGTGTATTGCTATAGAAAAGTGGGAGATTAAATAGCTTTTTCATGGATGGTTTACATGGGAATGCGTTGCTTGCCAGTCGAGTGGTTCGTTGGTTGTCGGTTTCAGCCGCGCAGAGCCTTGATTGGAGTGCAGCATTGCTGACTCAGCATCACATGCACGCTGTATTGCCTGACATTTTTGTTCTCTTTTTGTACGATTGGCTTTCGGCATGTTAACATCCACAGGTAGATAAATATAAAATTGGACCGCAAAAGAAAAAAAAAAAACTAGAGGATTCAGTTTAATTTTGGCAAATGAAAATTATGTTTTGTTGAGAGTTGATGAATTCGCCTGCCGTCTTTGATGTGTAACTTTGCTTTTAAGAGGTAAGACTATTGCTTTGATGCTTCTGTATTTTAAGGGACCGGTGGCAACCTTAAGCGACAGTGTCTTGAAATCCGAAAAAATACTTTTTTTTATTTCTTTAATTGTATTGGCCCATAACTGCATGTGATCTCTGTTTTAATTTATTGTCTAAAGATGACTCTTTCTTGGGATATGAAACATTTTTTCTTTCATCAGTTTCCTATGTGGTGTAGTTTATGAAATAGATTGGAAACTGAAAATGGAAAAAAAAATAAGTACACATGAAAATCTACACACACATCCTTCACTAAATTGTCCATATCTCAAAAAGTGTTCATACGATCAAACTTGAAATATACAGTGTGCGTATTGAATAATCACGGAACAATAGGTAAACATTTCTTTCTCAAAGTGCGTTGGTCATTTGTTGAAATGACCCAGAGGCCAAACAGTGTTAGAAGCACTGCTAATGTGTAATTGATGCCTGCTACTGCATTTTTTTTTAAAGATGAAGAAAATAATAAAACGGAAATAAACTGTTGCTGCTGAGCGCTGCATCTGACCTTTGACCCCTGCTGCCCTCTTGTCTCTTTTGTGTCTTCAGGGAATTGTGCGTGAGGTGCGTCAGTCAGCACAGCTGATGTTAAACCAGCTGCTGCAGCAGCTGCGCAGTAACTCCCAGCTGCCCGTGTGCCTGCGTGTGATTGGCTACCTGCGACGAATGGACGTGTTCACGGAGGCGGAGTTGAGAGTCAAATTCCTGCAGGCCCGCGGGACTTGGCTCGGCTCTGTTTTGGCCGCCATCCCCGAGGACGACGCCTACTTCCACGTCACGAAAACGGTGGAGGCGTGTCGCGTTCACCTGTTCGACATCATCACCCAGTACCGAGCCATCTTCTCTGATGAGGACCCAGCTGGGGGCACGGAGGGGCTCATCTTCCACGGCTGGGTTGTTCACAAAGTGGCAGAGTTCCTGGAGACGCTAGAGCGGGACCTGCAGCGCGGCGTCGGAGCCCGTCTGGACTCCCTGCTGGGTCAGTGCATGTACTTCGGCCTGTCCTTCAGCCGGGTGGGGGCCGACTTCCGCGGACAGCTGGTGCCCATGTTCACCAGAGTAGCAGCGGACGCTTTCAACCGAGCTGTGCAGGAAGCAATCGAGAAGTTCCAGGAAGACATGAACGTGTACACGCTGATCGCCCTGCCCTCCGTGCTGGGAGGAACTGTCCCATTCGTGGCCCCCGACCCGCAAGCTGGAACCCTCCAGCCACCCATGTCTTTGCTGGACTTCCAGCCTCTGGCCTGTTTCCTCAACAACATCCTGAGTGCGTTCAACGATCTGCGGCTCTGCTGCCCGCTCGCCCTCGCCCAGGACGTCACCCACTGCCTTCAAGATGCTCTGAAGAAGGTAAGGACAGTAGAGGTCTTCAGTTAAAAAGGTTTTGGTCTCTTTGGGGGTGATCCTAAGACTGAAGGACCCAATGAGAGCTCAAAGAACCAATGATGTGGATGTGATACAAGTCAGAGTCCCTTAATGGGATTCTCCACTGTTAGTTCCAAATGTGGCCTAAAACCTTTGAAATATACTTATTAGGAAGATCTGTGCCTAACAAAACGCATTATTTTACAGTCCGTGATTACTTTCTAACTTCTTTAAGTGAGAGTAAAGGTCCCTTAGGAGACCTCTTCTTCTCGGCTTCGTTGTCTACTACAAAACTGCAAAGTTGGAACTGTCACCCTCACAGGTTTCTTTTATCCTCTATAGGTGAACCAAAGAGGTTTACATCAATATCGTTAACTTTTCCTGATTATTTGAAGCAACCAAAAGTGGCACAAATGGGTATTTAGACTGAAAAAGCTGCTAATTGATCTAAAAAGCAGGCTACAGGCAAGTATAGTTTAACGCATTCATCAGTACACGGCATTTTGCAGACGGCCACGATCTACTGTTTGTTGTCATATGGTGAATTGGCCCTCATCAGCTTCCATAGATTTGACTTTATTAGCAAACCTTACACTTTTATCACCATATTGTATTTTGAGTTCATTTTCGAAATTTTGTCTTTAATCTCGACATTTTATTTCAACTTTATTCTCAAAATTTCAACTAATCTCAACTTTTCAGCTTTATTCTTAATGTGCCCGACATTATTTTCCCCATCAAAATTGGCCCTAATCTGCTTAGTGTGGAGAGCAAGAAGAGACGTTTAGAAGCAAATGTAAGAAAGTGACTTTATGTTCTCCCTGATGTGAGAAAGAACAAAGTTCTCTGTTCTAGTGAGGCATGAAGAAGCTTTTAAAGTCCTAATATTTTCCAAGACCTAGGATCTGTGTTCAACTAACAGCTAATTGTGGTCTTGTCGTGTGCAGGTGACTCGGCAGGTGTTGGCGTTCCACCGAGCCGAGGAGACTGCGTTCAGAGACCGTGAGAGGGAGCTCTTTGTGCGCTTTTGCTCCGCCTACGCTTACGACCTTCTGCCCTTCATCAACCGCTGCCTGCTGCTGCTCTTCCCCCCCACGCAGCTCGCCCTCGTCCTCGGTCAGCACCACACAAACAAACAGCTGCATCAAAGGAACCCACATCTCTCCCTCCCCAGCCGGGTTGGGGTCAATTATAATTGTAATTGCGTAATTGATAATTTATTACATTTGTGGCATAATTATACTGTAATTGTAATTTGAGAAATCTGTTGCCATTGTAAATACATTTTAATTGAGTTTCGATAATTGACATTGTAACGACCATGAGAATTCTATTAAAAATGTCAATTATAATTTAACGCAAAACTGGGGAACCATGTTACATTTCTATGTATAGTTCAACACATAATATATGTAGTTAACAATTAATAAAATATGTTTCATATCAAGCTATCCCACATTTTATCATTGAAAGAAATATAAATCCAGGTGTATTCTGACACTAAAAAGGCTCAGACGCCCACACAAAAAATATTAAAACTTACATTTTCATTGATTAAGAAGCCTAAGAAGGTAATCAATAGATAGGAAATACATTAGATGATAGATATTTGTTTTTAGTGAAATTTACAGCTGATTTAGGACATAGTTAACTTTTATTAGGTTGTTTATTTCAGGGTCAGTAATTGTGATTAATTGTAATTGAACTTTAGTAATTGAGAGCGTAACTTTCTGAGGATTAAATATAATTGTAGTTTAATTGTAATTAAAAAAAAAAGGCTGGTCACTGTAATTGTACATGGAAAACGTAATTGTAACTGAAAAATGTAATTGATCCCAACCCTGCTCACCAGTAGAACACATTTACCCTAACCAGTTAAGACTGGACCATAAGAGGCCAAATATAGTGGCTTCTTATTAATAATTAATATTAATTTATTCACATCACATATTTAGAGCAAACATACGTTTAGTTTGGTGCTTCTTTAAGTTTGTAAACTGTGTTTTTAGTGTATTTGTCATTAGGGGTGTGCGTTGCCATGAATGTGATGATACAATACGATTCATGATTTCCATGTCACATCGCGATATATCCCGGTGCTAAACAATATGATATACATCACAATATCAACAATTAAAAATGTCACATTTACAAGTACAAAATGGTATGAAATACAATTTATTTGATTTATTAAAAAACCTGCAAGAACAAGTAAATGGTAACTAACTGTAATTCAAGGACCAATATAAAAAAACAAGTGGTTATTGTTTATCAAACTCTCAAATTAACTTTTTCAAAAAAAAAGTTTAATTTTTGCTTCAACAGGATATTCTGATTCTGTTAAATTCTTAAAAACACCCAAAGTAACTAAATATATCTGTGCAATAAACTTCCAAGTGAGGTAGTTTAACAATTATTAGTATTATGTGTTTCACTGACATCTACAGACCGGGCGTTTTTGTGCTATGCATATGTCAGCATAATTAAATGTTTTTATTGTTAAACATGATTTAAAAAAAACGATTTGGACATTTTTTTTTGGGGATTGATACAATAATCATGCAATGAAATATCCCAATTTATCGCAGAATCAATTATTCCTTACACCCTTATTTGTGATTAAGTGTCTCTTTGTCCCCGCAGGCGTGCCCGTGTCCCAGCTGAACCGCTTTGGTCCTCTTGCTCGGATCGACGTGGATGCCGTCCTGGAGCCTCTGGACTTCCTGCTCCCTGAGAGAGAAAAGCCTCCACTGTCCCTGCCGGAGGAGAACGTCACGGCCGAGCTGAGCAGCCTGACGTTAGAGACCGAGCTAAAGGAACCAGAGACGGACCCACAACCCTCAGCAGATCCAGATCCAGATCCAGAATCAGAGCCAGAACAGTCCAGTCCTGCAGACCTTGGAGCTGAAGAGACGGAGCAGAAATCTGAGGATGAACTGGGAGAAGAGGACGAGTTTTCTCTGGAGTAAAAACTGGAGCAGGGTTTGGATGCTGGGATCGGGTCAATGGTTTCTGTTTTACATATTTTTATATCGGATGAAAATAATTTATGAAGGTTTATTATGAGTTCACCTTGTACTTAAAGCCAGCAGGAAAATGTTGCTAATTTAAATAAATATTAAGGCTGATTCCTCTTCTTGTGTTTCTGAAAATGCAGTTTCATCTTTTATAAAATGTTACTAATTTTATAGGTTTAGGCCCTTAAAAAGTAAACTCACAAAATGACAGAAAGATACAATTATTTGTTCGTTCTTGAATTAATGCTCAGATGGGTCAATATACTAAATGCTGATATGAATGTTGAGAACGTGGGCTTTGGATCAGATACTGCTACATTTTTGTGGCGCCCTGTGGTAACATTTGCTCAGCTGTGATCTACAAACATGCTAAGTCTGCACTAGTTAGTAAATTAGTTGGTTCATAACCAAAAAAAGAGCAAATCTTACAGGTTGCTTCATTTTCTTCTGCTACCGATTAGACTGAACAGAAATATAGAGGTTATGACAGTTTATTATGTTTCTGAATCCAGCAATATTTCACTCCTGCAGTAACCCTTACCACACCGCTTCTCATCTTATTTTGAAATTTGGTTGTCTGAGAACTTAGTCAATTATTTGAGCTGCTTGTAATCTTAATGTTATACCAACTCCTGATGTTATCTGAGTTTGTTAATTACTAAGTGATTCACCATCATTGAAATTATTGAGATCCATGAAAATCACATTAAATAACTTCTTTATTATTTTGCCACACATGTAAATAATATTAATGGCACAGAAATACATCAACCAAAATGTTTGTGTGAGCATCTCAAACATCTGCAGCGACGGAGACGAGTCATGAAATCTGATGTTGTTAATGTGTAGTTCATTGTTTGGGTGTAAAGGGGGAAACTGGGCTTTGTGCTGCGTTTAAGGGCCATAGTTTTTAAGACCTTCCTCTGAGATAGTGATAGAAATGCAAACGTCTCCCAGCCTCTAACCATTATAAACTCAGTCCAGTTTTTAGATGTCAGGCTCACGCTGGGGTGGAATGGTTTTACTTTTTGACAAACTTCTTGCGTGCAGCGTTGGGGTTAGCGCGGCGCCGCCCTCCACCGCTCTGCCCGTCGCGGATGTTCAGGTTGGCAGCTCGGCTGTAGATGTCGTTGACGCTGAACGGCGACGATCCAGCCAAGTAGTCGGGATCAAACACGTCCGTCTTCTGTCGAGCCTTACGAGACAGACGCTGCTGCGGGAACCGCTGATCCTCTGCGAGATGGGGGTTCTCGCCGTGTTTCCCGCCGCGAGGGAGGGGCAGTGAGTGCTGCAGCACAACGACACACAAAGCAGGGAGCGTCAGAGCAACATACACACCGGTACCAATTTTTGGTTCTTCTGTGGTAAAAAATGGTAAATAATATAATCTCAAAATGTTTTTATTTCTGATATGAATAATAACTACAATACTTCCATTTCCTTCATTACCTTAGCGTTCCATTAGCCTAGCATTAACGCTAACCTAACATTAGCATTCACCTAGCGATGGCAACAACCTAGCAAAATTTTTTAATATTAGCAATAAGGATTAAAAGATTGAAATGATTTAGAAAAGTTGAAATAGATGAAGGTAGTAACTGACATGTTAAAGGTTGAATGGTCAAAATCAGTTAAAGAATGGCTGGGGATGAAATTTCCAATAAAAATGAATGGGAAAGAAAAAAATGTAATAAGTTTAAAAGTTACAAATCATAAAAGCAACAGCATAAATCTCTGAAACATTCTGAATTTTTTTGATAGCTTATTTGTCAAAATCGGTGAGGATAATAAAACAACTTTAACAAAAATATCAAACCAATATCTAACTGTTTGTATTGTAGATACATTATAATGCAGAAAATTTAAAAGCTGTTCTATGTGACAGGGCTCTATATTTGGAGTATTTCATTTGCATTTGTGCACATAGGTAAAAACCTATGTGCACAAATGCAAATGAAATTGCGGTGCTATTGCGGAGCTTAGTGCCAGAGTTTAGTTGGTTTTAATCCTGTTTATCCTAAAAAACGTGTGCGCCGAAGATCCAGTTTTGCCCGTGCAGCCACGAGGTGAAATGAGAGTGTGATTAAAGAGCAGAGCGAGGCACTTCCTTATACACAGCATAATTACAACTACTAAACACAAAGCCAATAAACCAAAATCTGCACTCATCAAACAAAGCCAAATGTCACTTAGGGGAGCTGACCCCAATGATATGGGACTCGAGACTCACCCGCAGCCCTCTAGGATTCAGCACTTTAGGGTTTTTGGAGAAATGCATTAGTGTGCTGCCGTCCTCGTTCACCGTCACCGCCACCTTCTTCAGCGTCTGATTCCCGCAGTGAGGACAGAAGACTTTGTTCATGTTACTTGTCGTCCTACAAAGCAGATTAGACAGGTTTCAAATTAAGACTATGTTTAATCATTAAAACCTATATTTAAGTGATTGCCGTATTTAAGTGGAACACAGCATTTAAGTTTCATTACAACAGAACAGAGAGTGACATCACTAGGGGTGTGCATTGACATGAATCTGACGATACGATTCACAATTTGCATGTCACAATGTGATATATCCCGACAGTAAACAATATGATCTATATCGCAATATCAATTATTACAAATTTCATCTTTGCAGGTACAGAAATGGTATGAAATACATTTTTGTTTTTTTCTTTAAACTCGTGAGAACAAGTAAATGGTAAATAACTGTAATTAGTGCTGGTTTCTTTATCAAACTGTCAAATTAGATTTTTCAAAAAAGTTGAACTCTTGCTTCTACGACAGATTCTGATTCTGTTAAGTTCTTAAAATATTTTTTTTTAAAAAGTGAGTAACCACATCTATAAAAGTGCCCAGTATGTTTTATGACAATGAAGTGTAATTAACTTCCAGCTAAAATGCAGTGAGGAGTGATGTAGTTTAAGGTCTGATGTGGTTCACCGACACCTTGTGACCGGGTGTTTACGTGCTATACATATGTTAGCGGAATTAAATGTTTTTTCATTAAAAAAACATGACTAAAAAAATTGATTTGGACATTTTTTGGATCGATACAATAATTGTGCGGTGAAATATTGCGATATATCGCCGAATCAATTTTTTCTTACACCTTTAGACATCACCGTCTACACGTGGCTCATAATTAGCATCTGACTCCCTCTAACATCACCATGGTAACCAGTGTCAGCAGGCAACACAGTACCTTGTGTCGGTGGACTGACCTGTAGCAGGCGTGACATCTGAGGATGTAGCTGCGCGCCTGCTTGATCAGCATCCCGTTCACAGAGAGAACATGGAGACCCATCTGGATGAGAACGTTCTGAACACACACAGCAAACATCATCATTACTCAGTCACACTCAGTTGCTCTGAAAGGCGTCTAGTACCTGCATGGCGAAGTCGGTGGTCAAACACCCCACTGTGACATCAGCAGGAGCCGTCCAATCCGTGGACTCCATCTTGACTTGCTGAATGTTACTTGGAGTGATCCATCCTCCTCCATCATCTTCATCATCCTCAGGTTCATTCTCTTTGTTGTCGTCATCTGATTTGTCTGTAGCCGCGCCCCCTGACTGTAAACAAAACAACACATAGATATATTGTGTCTGCCTCTTCACTCAGTGCATTTACATGCAGCTTTAGAAAAATTGGATCAATGTCCGAGTTGATAGAAACTAATTTGTAGCTTGATTAACACATCCAGATAATGTGATCTGACAATCAAGCTAAATGTCCATGTAGTCGCTTTAGCTTAAAGGTCCAGTATCATGCTATTCTTCACCCATCTCCATTTTTTGTTAGAACCTCAACAACATAGTAGTTGATGTTATTTTCCTAAACTCGCCTGTTTTCTGGAGTTTTAGCACTCTGAAAAGTCCCTTTCAGACACGCACTGCTCATTAACAGTCTTCTTTCGTCTCCTCACCTCACAGAAATAGTCAATTTAAGACAACAGTTAATTGTTTTGTCATACCGCTGCGTCACATTAGGTCACAAACACGCCAGATCATTCCATAAAAGCAATACGAGGCAGTATAATGGCAACTAAAAATGAAACTGATTGTCATCGCTCAAGCTGCCCCGAAGGAAAGTTAACTATCAGCTGAGTCAGCAGGTTCAAAAACTCACATGAGCTGCTACGCTGCTTTCTTTTCATCCTTACCTCTAATGACCACAGACAGTCCATTTAAGACGATAGTCCATTGTTTTGTCCGACCGCTGCCTTGCATTTGGTCACAAACATGTCAGATCATCCCACAAAGGCGATACAATGTGGTATAACGGCTACTAAAAGTGGAACTGATTGTGGGGCGCTCTTTGGTTTATCTGTATACTGGATTAGCTTTATAATGAATGTAAAGATATTAACTGTGATTTCAACCTGCCTTCGCTATGTTTGTTTTACCTGTGAGATAGTTTGAGGAGGAGGAGCTGACATTCTTACGTAGGGTAGGAGGAGCCAAGATTGTCAGGAGGAGGAGTTTCCGCATTTGGACACCACAACACAAGAAAAATCCCGCTCGCCCTAATGGAGCTGACTTTTTACAAAATGTGGACTAGCACGGGCGGAAGGAAACGGAACTTTTTCAACTTTGACCCTCTGCATGAGGCTAAATGAATGTATATCACTGTAGCAAAACCATTATAAAGTGATTTTTTCATAATACTGCCCCTTTAAGTGAAATCAGAGAGCACACGTGTCCATCCTTCAGAAAATGAATGGCACACAGTTGGACTGATAATGAAACCAATTGAATGATGAACACGAAAAATATGTAAGAAAGTAAATGACCAACAGGATCATCAATTTCCACCATTTTCATCAGCTTTCATCTTCCTCATCACATGCACCGTGATGTAAAGGATACAACACCACCTATGGAGGTGGATTTAGAGTTTTTTTCTCACCTGCATGTAAACTCAGGTGATATGTTTGTAATCAACTTGTGAACATAGTTTGATAACTGTGTGCATATAAACACACAAAGTGCCTTTCTCCTCTTTTTAAATTTCCCTCAATTTCTAACATTTCTCATTTCCTCTGGCTTTCCTTCCTTTTGTTCTTTTCATTTCCTTTCTCTGTACTCGTCATTACCCTGTTTCTAATTCAACAGATTCTCAGTTTCCTCCATTTTTGATCCATTACTGTCTTCTGTTAGTTTCTATTTTCGTTTCTCCTTATTTCTGATGCCAACACTCGTCTATTCCCTGTTTTCTTTCTCATAGTCTCCACGCTTGCCAGTCTTTCATTCTGCTTCTTCCCAACACTCACCAGTAAACCCAGCAGCTCGTCGTCCAGCATCTGCACTGGTTCCCTCCAGAACTGGAAGCTGTTAAAGTTCTGGCTGTCTGTGTCGGCAAATGTGGTCTGTGTGTCCATCTGTTTGTGTTTGTCTGGGGTTGAAATATCCTGTGAAAACACACACACACACACAGAAATGTTAATAATAAATAATAAAAACAAACAATAGAAACTGTTTCTCTATATTTCAATGAATAAATTCTCATTTACTTTCAAAATAAAATAAAATGACACAGATGGTAGATCAAGACACATATAGCAGTTACTTTATCTCCAGTGTGTATCCTACACTCACCAGTAGATCCAGCAGGTCGTCGTTCAGACTTTGCACTGGTTCTCTCCAGAACTGGAAACTGTTGAACTGCTGGCTACTGCTGCTACTGCTGCTGCTGCTCTGGTTTCCACTCTGCTCCTCCGTCTGCTTTTTCCTGACGTCTGAATCGTCTTGAGACTTCTGAGGAGATGGAAACAAAGCTTCAGCGTAGGGATTCAAACTATGACGTCCAAACGAGGCGGAAGTCTCACCTTGGAGGGAAGGTGAAAACCGGCAATGTTCACTGGAGCCTCTGGGTGGCGCTGTGTGCTGCGGATGTTCACCTGGAACAGATATAGAAAGACTGTCTTGTAAAAGTCAAACTATTGTACTAATCATACTGAGTCTAACATCAAAATTAGTATGTAGTGCATTACAATTAGATAGTATGGAAAGACTGAGTACCTGGATGTATACTATATGGGGACATTTTTTAAGTCTGCACATTGGGCACACTTGTCATACTCAACCGCCCCATGATGCATTGTCAGCAGAATGTAAAATCAATTATTGAACACCGAACTTGTTGCTTTTTCTCTCCTTTAGATAATAATATTTATCTAGTGACTTTGTTCATTTGTCAGTCATGGACTTCATTTTGGCTGAGCCCTATACTTGTCTTTTTGAGTTTTGGCAACACGGCGTGCTCTCAGCATGTTGCAGCTAGCGCTGTCCAAGTGTCCGTGCTCGTAGCTACATGTTTAGCATTGAGGTGGTAGCGGGGGCTGCAAAGCTCTGGTGAGCACCAAACTCTTTCTTACACGACTTGGAAACTTGTTTTCCATCCGGTGTTTTAAAAGCCAAAATTAACGCAATGAAAGCTGAGCAGCTCGGCAGTTTCCCTTCTTGTATTGCAGTCTGTACATCAGTGTTATGGGTATACTGGGAACCCTTGAAATGAGAAAGGTTCCGCAATGTTTGGAGTGCTAAAAAAAAAAAAAGAAAGAAAAAAAAGCCATTAAAGGCTTTCATTTTTTTAGCGCGTTATTTTTTCCTGTAATTAATTAATCACAATTCCATGCGTTAAAGTGACAGCCCTAGTCAGTAGCATAACAGCCGGTCTCCAAAAATCTCTGAAATGTCGGCAAGAAATGTGTTTTCTGGGAGTTTTATGGATCAAATGACTACATGTTCTACTTTGTCACTTTCTCACTTAAAATATTTTCAGAACTTTCAAAAGTGGAGAATAAACAGAGATATTTAGCCTCAGTGTGAGTCAGTTTTTGTCATTGTTGGTTTGAAATGCATCTTGGGAAACTTGGAAGTATACTTCAGTGGGAACGCGCACTATACTAATCATACTAACCATACTATTAGTATATAATAGACAGTATATACTCATTGAGTGTGTAATACGTAACGTTAGTATGGAATTTTGAACACAGCTATACTCAGTGATGAACTCCTGTGAACTCTTAGACTAAAACAAATCAGAGAAACAACTGGACTCAACATCATTCAATATTAACTCTCAGCCTTTCAGAATAAAAGCCCGTGGCTGGCTCAGTACCTTGGTGTCTGGCTCGCTCTTCAGATGTTCTGCACCGACGTGTTCCAGCTCCAACTGGAACGTGAGAGCCAGAACTTTGATGTCAGTGGCCGACAGACTCGGATAATCTCCCGTTTTCTTGGAAAACTCCGTCACTGGGATCCAGGAAAACATCACGTTAGTTTAACCCACTGAGTCAGGCTTAGTCAAACCTGAATTAAACTATGAACCTGCCTGTTTGAGTCACTCACAGCCTGCATCTACTTAATAAATCAATAGCGGACAATAAAATCAAGAGTTAAGAAAGCCTTAGCCTTGGATCAAAGTGTTATAAATGCTTTTACATCATCTGAATAACTCTACTTTATTCCATATTTACAAAAATACAATTTAATTCAAATTTGACTTGTCTTTACAACATTTGCACTTTAGAAATGTATCATCAAACTATTCCAGGATTAACCTCAGTTGTCAGTTATTCTAATTTGTGTACTTGTTTTGAAATATTGACCTAAACTAGATTCATCAAATACAAAGCAAACTTTGATGTGCAATAAGATAAACTTGGTTTAACTAGTTGAATTATTTCGGCCGTTCCTTAACTTTTTCTGCGACAAAATTAAAAAACAACAAAAAACAAAACATATGGGTAAAAAAGTGTAATCATTTTTGAAAAAATAAATAAAATAATTTGACCTATTCTTCAAATCTCATAAAAATAACTTAAAATTTGCAATCACATATTATAGAGCAGTAATAAATCTCTTTATTAATGAAGTAAGAAGGAATTATTATTTTTTTCTATATTTAATGCTTGAGGTTCAGCAGGCAATTCTTGCATGGCCTTCGCCATGACGCGGCCCCCACTTTGGGAACCACTGAATTATCTGCCATCATGTAAAACATATGATGTAATTTTATGCTAAAGCCTAATTTTATTTAGGTTTAATCCAGTTTTATGTGTCTGATGTGCTATGGGTTAGAATACTGTGAATGCAACTGAGCATTGACTTAAGTTTACTTTAACTAATGAAGGTTTAACATGTAATAATAAACCTAACCAATCCTGAGTTGGATTCCTTTACGTGTGACTCAGGTTAAAGGGAGTTACCATGTCTGATGTGCTCGGGGTGTGGCTCTTTGAAGTTCAGCTCGTACGGCAGGACGGCCAGGCTCCTCCTGGTGGCTTTGTCTCTGATTTCGTCCACCACATCCTTCAAGGTGTAGATGTTCTTACCAATATCCTGAAACACAAAGATGACACTGCTCTCAGGAACCTGCTGGCTTACAACACGTGGTTTATGACATGATCTATAAACAATCTCAGGGTCATACTGACCACAACAAAACCAAATGTTTTTTCACTGATGAACTATTACACCATGG